>NC_142933.1:102196072-102221072 GCF_046866305.1 Octopus bimaculoides
CTTCTACTAAATGTAGACATGTATGTGAATGATTGTGTCTTTCGTCTATTTCTGCCTCCGCCATCTCTTCATAACCAGTGTCTGTGTCGAGTAATAGAGTCAGATACAATAAGCTTGTGGCTCAAAACAACAGTAATAGGATTGATTCGCTCGACTAAAATTCTTCAAAGCGGTGCCACATTCACAATGTTTTAGTCGGCCCGAATTTATATAGTAGCACACACTGGCCAAAAGTGTGAGCTAGTGGAATTGTATCCAGAACTATAAGGTCGGCTGCCAAACTTGCCACATACACACATCTGTGATTATATAGTACGATTGCCTCTTATTTCATAATTCTCGTTTCTTCTCCAGAATGGGTTCTGGTAAAGTTCTGAGGTGGACGAGCTGATCTGTGTGTTTCCTGTCACGATATTGACTCATGTACTATCTCACATAAAATCTTCTTGAATAACACCAATGTTTTCGTCGGAACATTTGTCGGAAGTATAAAGATTTGATTAACACTTGCGTTTATTTATTTATCTATGTTATACAAAAACATCTCACCTAAACTTGCAATTTCTGCATTTCTAAGTAAGCTGTTACGACCTTGGTACTTATGTGAATATTTGCTACCCTCAAGAACATTAATTTATTTTTTCCGTGTTATTTGTAATCGTTGAAAACATACACACACATGCACACACACACACACACACACACACACACACACACACACACACACACACACACACACACACACGCACACACATATATATATGATGCTTTTTTCCGTCGTTACACGACGTACAAACGTTCGACAATTTCTTACCGAATACAGATGATTTTTTACAGTCATCAAACGTTTGTGTAGACATAAGCTTACCACCTCCACCAGATCGACATTATCTGTACTGGGGCAACGGGGGCCACATGTCGGATGTCGAAATGATCGCAGAGTAATGTAAAATGAAGTGCTTTGCTCAAGAACACATTGCAACGCCCGGCCTGGGAATCGAAGCCACCATCTCGCATATATATATATATATATATATATATATATATATATATATATATATATATATATATATATATATATATATATATATATATAATTGTATATGTTATTCATTTCGCTCTAGGATCTAGATTCTTTATAAAAAGTGATCATAACTTTCGGTTCGCTAGCATACGTACAAATATTTTAAAATAATTACTTCATTGAATAATGATTAAGTCATTCTCGAAATATACGATAAAATATTTGGAATAAAGCAGAGGTCAAGAATTTCAGTTGCTTTTGGAACACATGCATACATACACATGCGCGCACGTGCACACGCACATACACGCACACACACGCACACACAACACACACATACACATATATGTCACCGCATAAATTGGTTGAGTGTGTGTGTGATAGAGAATTTATGATATTCACGTGTCTATATGCGACCATCTACATAAGTCTATATAAAGTGATATAATAAACAAAGCAGTCGTCCAGCAAGAAGAGAATGCGTGAGAGAATGCTTGTGCTTCGAGAGTAATGTTGACCTATATTCTAAAGATTTTTTAAATATATATTTAACTTCTGGGCATCGTTTGTATGTATACACACTCTACCCACACGCACACACGTAGGCACAAACATACACAGACACACGCGCTCGCACACACAAACACACGCACAAACATAAACAGTCATACAAACACACATATGTATGTGTGTGGTGGTAATGGTTGTGGTAAGGGGTGTGATATAGTGCATATGTCAATTGTTTACGCTACATTAATTTTCTACACCAGAAAAGATAATTTAATGTTGATTTTAAGTTAAAATTAAAAATTCATTGTTCAAACTAAATAATAGACTGACATTTCGCATCAGCTTTATCATTGTAATCTATGTTGTATATATGAATATTGTTTTCATCTTTCTACCAATCATTTATGTAATTTGTTGAGAAGTCTTTCTCTGTTGAGTTCGTCACTTGACGAAATATTTATCCTACTTGTAAATAAGATTAAATTTTGAAAATCATAATTTCAATGCAGATAAATTACCAACATAATACGTGCTAGCTAAATAGGATTAACACTCTTTTATTGTATTATAATGTTAGATTTTATGCACGCTAGTTTACCAATGTTATATGATAGAATCTTGTCAAATGATTATATAAACTTGTAGCTTCTGCAGGCATCCATTTCTCGATACTCAAAGTGTCACACTTTATTTTAATTATACTAAACTATATTTATGCATTTCGCTGTAATAACATACCACGGAAACACGCATGACACGAATTAGTATTTTCATTATTTCTTCGTTTTGAAAATGTTATTACGCAGCGTTAAACTTCGTCGTCTGCAGATCAAACGAAATAATTGTACATATGATAAAATGGAAATATAAAGAAGAGCGGAAAACTACTTACTGCTATGAATATCAAGCTGTGGTAGATCTTCGGACATCAACGTCACGTATGTAATAAAAATGAGAGTAATTATGGATACGGAGGAGATCGGTTGTTTAACTTATAATGCAAAGGGGAGGAAATATTTTCGTGATTGCCGGTTCTCCTTTGAATATGAAGGAATATATTTCCAGAAGAATTGCAACATTTTACTGAGAATATTGTATTTCTCATAACTATCAGTTAGCTTACAAGGAACTTACATTGGTGAGTATCCATAGCATGAATTTCTTATGCGTGTTACAGAATAACAAACATGAAAAGTACTAAGGGAACCAGTAGAAGTAATCTCCTTTTGAATCTGGATGACCAATATATAACAGCAACAACAAGACAAGACTTTTCATAATTATCACAGTTCGCAGGCGAATTGATTGTTCTTCGAATCTCCTGCAATAAAAATTGTTACATGCAATGACTGGTGTCATTATCTCATTGAATTCTATAAAGACCTTTCTGGAAAAGTTGTTTTCCCAGTGAATAATGCTGCATAACTCATTCTTTGTTAGATGGCCTCATGTCATCAACTTCAGGCAGTTCGCCGTATCGGGTGTAATCTCTGAGATCATTCAATTATGGAAGTGATATTCAACATCTTATTTTAACAACCTATCCTGAATAATTGCGTACAAGTCACTTCAGATTTGAATAGCGACTTCACCGTCATTTTATCATCGTCAAAAACATGAAGGTCTGAATTAAATAAGGACGAGCTGTCGTGCACAATCGCTTCTTCAGTTCGAAGTGGTGAATACTTGGCGTGAAATGTATTATCTATTTAGCTCTCAACACATATCACCTAAGCAACTAGAAACGGCATCTGTATAGGAAAGCCGGCATCTGGGGTTCGTCATTTTGCAGCAAACCAGTTTTAATAAAAGATGAAATGGCTAATTTCAATGAAGATTCACACAGGCAATTATTCCTTTCCAGTGATAATTTACAGCTAAATATTATGTGCAGACTTGTTAGTGAATAGAGCGGTAATTGTTTCAGGCTGTTGTGTTTCAGATGTAAATTCCGGAAGAAGTCCAGGGTTTGCATGTTAATATGCCGTGTTTGTGCATTCAAGCGACCATGTTTCACAGGCTCACAGCTAAACACAGAATTGTTGCATATTAAACATTGTAGAATGCAGTCGTGTGCGGCTGCAATAAATTCAAATTTCGGGTAATTAGTGATCAATTGACGAACCGTTTTCTTGCTGGAGGAAGCCAGCGGGAATTAATCGCTTTATAATAGAGTGTAGTGGTTGGTAGAAAATATACAACACCAAAATCATCTAAACCTCTTTAAAATATTTAAAATACAGGTCTCCTTATACATATAAGCATGATTATGCATAATTAATAAAATATCCCTCCCGCAACATTCAGTTAAATTAGTTTCAATGTTCTTTCACCACATTAAACTCATTCACATGAGTGCCTACATAAATTATAACGCAGCTTGCACATTTTCTTCTATGTTTGTATATGATTTTCTTGTTTCGTAATATCAGTTTGTGATAGAATGCGTCCTGCTGCATATAGTCATATACTGTGAACAGACATGAACGTCGTGTTCGAAACACTTAATGCAGCATTTAAAATCCTCTTGCGAGGAGAGGTGATATTCTAACATTTGTAAGTTTCAAAAGTATATGTATAATTAGATATAAAACGGTTTCAGTCTAGGTCGCATATTTGACCAATCTAACCGTACTAGACTGCTGATGTTAAAGAAAAGGTAATTTTGAAAATGGTCTCTATAACCAGCAGAATAGAGAGAACTGTAGCTTTTCAAGAGATTTAGTGTAATAGACATAACTGTAGATTATGCAATTGTGGGGAAAAGCATTGGCCCCTGGTGAATTTTCAATACCTGTGCCTTTATCTTGCATAAATTAGAAGACAGCATGTAGCCCAAGGAGCTTCATGTTTTCGAAATAATTATTGTCAGCTGTTTCTTGTTTGTTTCTGACCTCAAATGAACGTTGACGCTGTGATATAAAATCTTAGGTAAAATTATATATCTTGAATGTCTAGTTATTATGTTTAACTCTTATGACCTGCCACTTACTTATTCCCCAGCTGGCCATACTTGCCGCAAATTTTCTCCTCACAAATGCATATTGACCAGTTCAGAAGCATGTGCTAAAAGCTTGAGAATCACTAGTATAAAGTGAAGGCTGAAATCTAGTTAAATTATTCTCTAGTATGTCTGGGGAGAGTCATTCTCTTCTGGTGCCTTATACTTTAACACACTCACCGGTAAAATTTCCACTTATCTCTTGCAACGCAAATTTGAGAAAAATTTAAAATGTAAAAAAAGAAATAAGTGGAAATTTTACCGGTGAGTGTGTTAAATTATAAGGCACCAAAAAAGACACAGCAGAATATGTTTCAACACACGTACTCACATGAATCTTGCAAACCAAATCCCAAAACGAATTATTCTTTTGCCATCATCGGAAGACTTTCATCGCGTTATCTTAAAATTTAATCATTACTGTTCATAGATGAACGTATTGAAAAAACTAAAGAATTTAAGTTTAGAATTTCATTACTAAACACTACATGTAAAGTAATACGAAATAAAGAATGAACAGAGATGCATTATTTCTTTGAAGTCTTATTTCAAAATACTATTTCACATGTTACCGTTATTAACAAATATTTTTTGGATCATTGAACCAATTTAATTTTCTTTCTTCTATTTTTGCATGCAAAAAAACAGCACTTATAGTTTGGGAAGGATTTATCTATTTAGGGCATATATCGAATGTCTAATACTATATTGTTAGAAGTCAGTATTTTGGATTGTATGTGTGAGAGCAATAATTTCCTTCCATCGTCCAAGATAAACTTCAATGTAGAATACAGAGTAAAGCTTTAAATTAATTGCAAAAAAAGGTTCCTGCCATAAATATAATTTTATATGCACACACACATACACATATACACACACATGCTCATACACACAAACACAAACACGCGCAATTGCACGCACATATGCACACACATATAAAACATATATACATGAAAGCTGAAAGAGTAGGGGTAGATAGGCTTAGATATAGCTATATTCAACCGCACATATACATATACAAATGTATGTATCTCTTTATGATATGGTCTATGAGAATGTTTCATTGTATGGATTTAAATGTAATTTAAAGTCATAAATAGCAATGTTTTGTCGGTTAATATCCTCCTACAAAGCGGATCAAAAACGAAGATATTATGTAAATAAAGTGCAATCTGATATACGCTCTGAGCTTGATGTGAATGACGAAACTTGTGTTCATTGCCCTATGAGCCCTGCCTTCCATTGGCTGAAATCAGTGTAACAGTATTTTCATGCATACATACATACATAATACATACATACATACATACATATGTACATACATGCCTGGACGCAAATTCCATTCAAGGATCCATTGCAAATAGATGCAGCTTCTTTTACTTGTTTTTAAATGTGTTTTGTTTTTGTCTCCCATTTTTTCTAGCCCTCATTCCCGTCGGAATCGACAGGAGCAATCATCATATACAT
Organism: Octopus bimaculoides; assembly: GCF_046866305.1. Lineage (NCBI taxonomy): Eukaryota > Metazoa > Mollusca > Cephalopoda > Octopoda > Octopodidae > Octopus > Octopus bimaculoides. Next base: position 102,202,075 of record NC_142933.1, read on the forward strand.
GTGTATACATAAGTGTGTGTGTTTGCGTGTTTTCGCATATATATATATATATATATATATATATATATATATATATATATATATATATATATATATATACGTATATAAATACATGTGTGTGTATATATTTTTACGTATGTATATACACTTATACTTATGTCACTGCTTTTGCTGTATCTGCGTCAGTGTATATATGTATATATGTCTGATCCCATATGCACACATTACCAGCATATCTACGAGTGAGAGAACGAAACGAATTGACGATGATATGGCATAAATCAATACTTAGGAAATCTGGAAGACAAGTGGTCGATATTAATGCATTACAGGAACTTTTCATGCCAAACTATCATAGCCATTACCACCAAACATTTGTCCCAAGAAGTCCATAATATTTTGCGACAATGCCATCTGCGTCTATCAGAAATGCTATGGTTTCCGCATGAATCAATGCAGATATGCACGTCGTCGACTATGTAGTTTTTTTTCTTATTCTTTTTTTCTGCCTTGTTATTATTGGTTTCTTGTCTGCAGTGTTAACATTAGTAGTAGTAGTAGTAGTAGTCGTAGTAGTCGCAGAAGCAGCAACAGTCACAACAACAATTGTAGTAGTAGTAGTAGTAGTAGTAGTAGTAGTAGTAGTAGTAGTAGTAGTAGTGACTTTCGCGGTTGTTGTTGCTGTTAACGGTGGTGGCTGTGGTTGCTGCGTAGGTGATTGTTATAGTTAAAGTGGTAGTACTGGTCGATATGATTGATGTTGAAACAGTTGAAGTATACAGTGATGCTGGTAGCCTTCGTTCTCCTTCTAGTAGTAGTGCTAGTAGTAGTAGTAGTAATAGTAGTAGTAGTAGTAGTAGTAGTAGTAGTAGTAGTAGTAGTAGTAGTAGTAGTAGTAGTAGTAGTAATCAGTTTTGCTTTTTTTTTTGGTAGTTATGCTGCTATTGGCATTGGTTGTGGTTTTGCTGTAATCGTTTAAGTTGTGGTGATGGCGATTGCTTCAGCAAAAGTAATAATGACATCACACAGAGTTGATTTGAAACACTTCCAGTATAAGATGCGGTAATAATGGTACTTTTCGTCATCGTGTCATATTATTATTATTATTATTATTATTATTATTATTATTATTATTATTATTATTATTATTATTATTATTATTATTATTATTATTATTATTATTATTATTATTATTATTATTATTATTATTATATAAGGTAGCAAGCTGGCAGGAATTAGCGCGCTGGACGAAATGCTTCGCGGTATTTCACCCATCCCTACGTTCTGAACTCAAATTCCGCTGAGGACGACATTGCTTTTCATTCTTCCTGGGTCTATAAATTAAATATCAGTTGGGTGCTGGAGTCGATATAATCGATTTATCCTTCCACCAAATTGGTGTCACGGCTACTGACTTCAAATCGACGTAGTTGTTTATTTATTTATTTATTTATTTTTTTTGTTAGATTTCCTTCTTTTCACATTGATCCTGTTTTCACCAGAGCATACTGTGTCGATAATCATACATGTTCTTTTTTTTTTATTCACCAGAACAATGTCTCATTTTCGGTGACTCCTTCTGGAGTATGCTCATACCACGTCTATGCTCTTTGCAGGCCATGATTTCCACACACCTCCCACTGGATCATGCTTGCCACATTGGTCATAACGCCTTTTATATTGGTGTTGTGCCAATTTCGGGAATTCGCTAACGATGTGGCTTACCGCTTCACCCCTCTCACCACACATTCTGCATTTGTCACTGTCGGTAGTGTTGTCTATTCTGCACTTCACATAGTTGGTCCTTAATGCTTGTTCTCGAGCTGCACATGTGAGTGGTTCTATCTCAATTTTTAGGTCACTCCTCCTCATCCATATCGACCGGTCCTCTGTATTTTCACATCTCTTGCAGACTGACCGTACATTTATCCTTACATGATCTTACTCTTTTATGGTCATTTCTTCGTTAAATTTTTGTTTTCATTACACAATTTTCAGTTTTGGTGACGTTGACCTTATTCGTACGATTCAACAATGGCTCGACGACATTTTTATATACCACCCTAGGCTGTATTCCTCTGTTTCTCTCTTTTGCCAATTAAAGTGATAATGGTGGTGGTGGTAGTAGTAGTAGTAGTAGTAGTGATGGTGGTACTGGTGTTAGTAGTAGTAGTAGTAGTAGTAGTAGTAGTAGTAGTAGTAGTAATAGAATTAATATCGTTATTCCATTGCTGCAGTGGCATTTGCTGATATAGATATGACGAAATATCCCTGGCTATTCTAAATGATTTTCTTTACCGTTCCTCTTATTGTCTTGATATCGAAATCATTGGCATGTCATTTATTTTATTGTTCTAATTTTTATGTTGTTTTGCTGTAACTTCTATTTTGTTATGTTTGCCAATATTCTTTTGGCAATTAGAATATTGCACCTTTTGCCAATGTCATTGTTTTCGCAGCTGTTGTTGCTCTCGTTGTTGTTTTAACTCACCTGCTTAAGAAACGATGTTCAACGAGCCTCAACACTACCATTGATAAGAAATAAATATCTGTGATCAAAAGCGCTCCAGCGTGACCGTTACATTTTGGGAAAGTGTTTAACTTACAGCACATTACGTGTAAATTACTTTTTATCGTTACGAGATGTATCACTGTTATTGTTGTCGATTTATTTATATTTTCTCTCACAATTATATCGCTTTTGCATGTTTGTTATCCTACAGGCATTGTTGGTTGTGCAGGATAATGTCGAAATATATCCCAACAATTTTAATCATGCTCTACCTTTCCTTTAGGTGATGTATTAAGAACGAATCACGCCTGGGGATAACACCATAGTTTCCAAAGACCATCGACTATCCCCAAGCAAATATATCTCAATTTAAGTCTCGTAGTTTGAACGTTCGCAATTTTAATCGGAAATATTTCTTGAAAGTATATTTCTTTAACTCTAATATTTAATATGTCAATCATTTCTTCCAGAAAATAAAGGAACAATTGATAATACACTTGAAATAAAGCATGATGAGTTTCCCAAATACGTTGAATAAGGCGCAGGTGTATGGTAATAGGTTTATTTCCAATTACATGTTTCCTAGTACAGTCCAACTTTGTGGCAACTTCGGCAAGTATTTTATACTATAGTCTCAAGCCGAACGAAGCCTTGTGAGTCGATTTAGCAGGCAGAAAACAAAAGAATATATGTTTATTCATATAAATAAGGATGAGATCGTTATTTAAAATATCGATCATATCAAGTGGTCAGTATAAGAATAAAAACCACAAAGGTAATAATTATTATTAAAATTATGATTAAGGGTATCTAAAAGATAGCACCATGCTAGTGATAGCAGTCAAAGCTTGACTCTAAAACCACATCATGTGTTCATACAGCACCAGGAGAAAAGACAAGGAAACAAATTTTTGCTGGTTTATTTGTCTCTTTGTCTTTTTTCTCCTGGTGCTGTATGAATACTGAATACTCGATGTGGTTTTATAATCAATCTTTGACTGTTATCTCTAGCATGTTCGTATCTTCCAGATACCCTTAATTATAATGAAATATATATATATATATATATATATATATATATATATATATATATATATATATATATAAAATATATAGTTTAAGGGAAAATAACCGATTTTCAAGAACTCATCGATGAAAATCCACTATCACATATAGAAAAATTAATAATTAAAAGCACAATAAATGAGTATAATATAAAGTAAACTAAATATCATAAGATAAATATAATAAAAAGATTACACGTGTTTCATAACCAATTTTTAAATAGAAAAGAAATTTAAATCGATTAAAATCAATTGAAATTATCGAAAATAAATTCTGTTCAAAAATATAGCTACTCGTCAGATCGTAAGTATATATATATATATATATATATATGTGTATATATATGTGTGTGTGTGTATGTATATATGTAAAAATATTTTGTGTGTGTGTGTTTATCCCTCCACCCACCGCTTGACGACCGGTGTTCGTTTTTATCCGTCTCCGTAACTCAGCGTTTCGGGAAAAACAAAGACCGATAGAAGCAGTACTAGATTTACAAAAATAAATAGTCGATATGGATTTGTTCAAGTTACTCTCTTCAAGGCGGTGCCTTAGCATGACCGCAGTCTCATGACTGAAACATGTAAGAGATAAAGAGGTCGGCAATATCAACTATTATATGCATTACATTTTTCAAATACAATGCGTATAGTACTACCCTTCATTTATTCCTTTATGTGGTATGCTGAGGCATCGCCATTTTCATCACATTTTCTATGGCCATTCGTAATATGTTAGGTTTTGATGATTGTGATAGTTGATATTGCTGATCTGATTTGAATTATTAAACAGCTGGAAAGCCAAACCATTTGAGCATTTGATCCTTCCTCTAGATCAGGTAGTTGCGACATTTGTGTTTGTGCTGATCATTCTTCTGCAAGATTTTGTTTAATCCTCGAAAAACTCTGGTGCCAGCTCATCCGTGATCTTCCATATGTATATCACTAGATATCTTTTCTGCTATCGCTTTAGGGTTGTTGCTTGTTGTTGCTTGTTTCTTCTCGAGCGAGTAGTAGCTCATAAGGGCCGGTTTTCCGGTCTCATTGGTGTATAGGATTCTCCCACTGAAAGGGACGCCGGTGAGTTGCTAGATGCAGGAGGAAGGGGTGAGAGAAAGTTGTGGAAAAGGTGTCAGCAGAAGTTCGCTATTACCTTCAAACGGAGCCACGTAGAGATAACGTGTTTCGCTCATAAGCACACATGCTTGCCGGTCTGAGATTCGAACCCGCGATCCCTCGACTGCGAGTCCGCTGTTCTAACCACTTGGCCAATTCTTTCAGCCTTTCCCAGAATTTCAATCCTCTTCATTAACATTAACCTTATCTTCTCTGTATCATTGCTTCTAGCAATATAACAAAATATGCATAGAAACAAACTACACTTCAAAATATGTATGATTGGAAATAAATCATAGTCTTGTCCCTGAATTCGTTAAATATGATTCATTGAGTTACTGCATTTCTTTATCCGAGTATAATATGTGACAACATTTCTATGTCTATAACTCTGCTACAAGTAATTTTACCGTGATTCATGGATTCATGCGTATGCGTGAAGAACTGAAATCAATAAATATCACAACACCATCTCTAATGACAACGACACAATGGTTCCAACAAAATTAATTTTATCTGTCATCTACTGACAATGAACGGTACTAGCCACGACGAAACTGAAAAGGAGCCGAAATGTGTAGAGAATGAGTTGACAGGATCTGTTGCTATGAGATCTTAGAAGAATCAGTTACAAGATTTCTCGTAGCTGGAGTCAGAAAATAAATATATATAAAAATAAAACGGAACACTATCACACGTACACACAGAGACACACACACACAGACGCGCACACACACATATATATATATACATATATATATATATATATATATATATATATATATATATATATATATATATATATATATATATATATACATACAGATATATATATGCACACACACACACACAAACACACGCACACACACACACACACACATATATATATATATATATATATATATATACATGACGGTATGTATATATCGATACTTTTTTTCCTTCAATACTCTGGGCACAAGTCCCGAAATTTTGGGATACAGAGCCACCTGTATGTATTTTACTTTTACTGGGAGGAAGAGGTCAGTGATTTAGAAGCTTCACACAGGTAGTAAGCACAGGATGTCCGACAACGGCTTCACAACAGAACCTTCTAAATCTCTTCCTCAGCCTTGATGCTAAATAATATTAAATAAAATTAGACACCTACGTACATACCTGAACACAAGCACCATGCACATGCACACACAAACACTCACACACACACACATACGCCCAACTTCACGCAATCAATACGAAATCAATATTTCCTTTACTCATCGTACATATATTTTAAACTAACATTTTCTATTCATTTATACTCCATATGTCTGAACTCATGAACATAACGTTGAAACTGCCATGGAACTACGGGGCAATTAATGTTATAATCACCATGTAATTCATAATTACTAGCTTATTTCTGAAAATCTAAATTTCTATATGACAAATACACGCGGATACTTTGACACTTTGATAGGTTTCGGGCAGTATTGACCGAAGCCATGTTTAACCTATTAGAAAAACCTAGCAAAGCCATGGAAATCCGGAACGAACGTAAGTTCATTCGTTTGTACGTACTACGTTCGTTCGTACGTACGATTGTTCGTTTGCTTGTTCATTTGTTCCTTCGATCGTCGCGTTCGTTTGTACGTACTTATGTACGTACGTTCGTACTTACGTTCGTTCGTACTTACGTTCGTTCGTACTTACGTTCGTTCGTACTTACGTTCGTTCGATATTTCGTGCCTACGTAATACGTACGTAGATACGCTCGTTTCTCAATACCTACATACGTATGTACATTCGTTCTTTAATTCATTCGTTCGTTTGTTCATTCGTTCATCGTTCAGTAATTCTTTTGTTCGTTCGTTCGTTCGTTCGTACGTACGTATGTTCGTTTGTTTGTTCTTTCGTTCCTTCGATCGTCGCGTTCGTTTGTACGTACTTACGTACGTACGTTCGTTCGATCGTTCGTACTTACGTATAAACGTATGTTTGTTCATTCGATCATTCGTTCGTTCGTACTTTTTCGTTCGTCCGTCCATTCGTTCGTTCGTTCATTCGTACTTACGTTCGTTCGATATTTCCTCCCTACGTAATACGTACGTACGTACGTTCGTTCGATCGTTCGTTCGTATGTACTCACGTACTTACGTTCGATCGTTCGTTCGCTCGTTTCTCAATACCTACATACGTATGTACATTCGTTCTTTAATTCGTTCGTTCGTTCCTTCATCGTTCAGTAATTCTTTTGTTCGTTCGTTCGTACGTACGTACGTACGTAGGTATGTTCATTCGTTCGTTCGTTCGTATGTACCTACGTACGTACGTACATTACGTACGTTCGGTCGTTCGTTTGTTCGTTAGATCGTTCGTTCGTTCGTTCGATCTTTCATACATACGTACGTACGTAACTTCGTTCATTCGTACGTTTGTACATTTGTACTTACTTACGTTTGTTCGAACGTTCGTTCGTTCGTACGTAAGAAAGTAGGTTCGTTCGTTTATTCTTTTGTTCGTTCCTTCGTTTGTTCAGTCATTCTTACATACGTAGGTACGTAATTTCGTTCGGTCCATCATTCATACATACGTACGTACGTAACTTCGCTCGTTCCTTCCTTCGTACATTCGTACTTACTTACGTTTGTTCGTTCGATCGGTCGTTCATACGTACGTGCGTACGTTCGTTCGTTCGTTTGTACGTACTTACATACGTATGTACGTTCGTTCGGTCGATCGTTCATTGATAGGTTCGTTCATTCATTCGCACATACGTGCGTACGTTCGTTAGTTAGTTCTTTCTTTTATTCGTTCGTACGAACTTACGTACGTACGTTCGTTCGTTCGTTCGTTCGTACGTACGTTCGTACGTTCGTTCTTTCCTTCGTACGTACGTACGTACGTACGTACGTTCGTTCTTTCGTTTGTCCATTCGTTCGCAAGTACGTACCTACTGACGTACGTTCGTTCCTTCGTCCATAAGTACGTACTCACGTACGTACTTACGTACCTACTTACGTTCGTTCTTTCGTTCGTTCTTACATACTTACGTACCTACATATGTTCATTCGTTAGTTCATTCGTTAGAATCGTACGTTCATTCGTTTGTATGTAAGTACATTCGTTCGTACGTAAGTTTGTTCGTGTGTTTGTTCGTTCGTTCGATCGTTGTGTTAGTTTGTGCGTACGTACGTACGTTCGTTCGGTCGTTCGTTCGTACGTATATACGTAAGTTTTTTTGGTTCGTTCTTTGGTTCGTTCATTCGTACTTTCGTTCATTCGTTTGTTCGTTCGTTCGATCGTTATTTCATACGTACTTGCGTACTTACGTTCCTTAGTTCGTTCGTTCGTTCGTTCGTGCGTACGTACGTTCTGTTCTTTCGATTGTGAGTTTGATCGTTCGTTCGTTCGTTCGTTGGTACGTACGTTCGTTCTTTCGTTGTTTCATTCGTACTTACGTACGTTCATTCGTTAGTTCGTTCGTTCGTTCGTACATTCGTGCATACGTTTGTACGTATGTCCGTACGTACGTACATACGTACGTTCTGTTCTTTCGATTGTGAGTTCGATCGTTCGTTCGTTCGTTCGTTGGTACGTTCGTCCGTTCATTCGTTCATTCTACCGTATGTACGTACGTACATACGTACGTTTGTTCGTTCGTTCCTTCATTTCGTACGTTCGTTATTTCGTACGTACGTACGTACTTTCATTCGTTTGTGCGTACGTACATTCGTACGTTCTTGCGGTCGTTCCTACGTACGTATATACGTACGTTTGTTCGTTCGTTCATTCTCTCGTACGTACTTTCGTTCGATATGTCGTGCCTACGAACGAACTAAAGAACGAACGTACATACGTACGTACGTAAGTTCGTTCGTTCGTTCGTTCGTACATTCCTACGTAGTTACGTGTGTTGGATCGTTCGTTCGTTCGTTCGTACGTACGTACATACTTTTGTACCGTCGTTCGGTCGATCGTTCTTTCGTTCGTAAGTACTACCTATTTACGTTCGTTCGTTTGGTCTTTGTTCATTCGTACGTACGTACTCACGTACGTGCGTACGTTCGTCCGTTCATTCATTCATACAAAAGTTAGTTCATTCGTTCGTAGGTACGTACCTAGTAACGTACGTTCGTTCGTTCCTTCGTCCATACGTACGTTCATACGTACGTACGTACATTCATTGTTTCGTGCGTTCGTACGTAAGCACGTACCTACGTAAGTTCCTTCGTTAATTCGTTCGTTCTTTCGCCCTATCGCTCGTTCGTACGTATGTAAGTACGTTCGATCTTACTTTCGTACGTACGTAGGTACGTTCGTTCATTCGATCGTTCGCTTGTTCGTTCGTCCTTTCCTTTATTTCGTTTGTTCGTTCTTTCGTGTGTTCGTACGAACGTACGTACGTTCATTCTTTTATACGTACGTACGTTCGTTCGTATGTACGTTTGTTCGGTTTTTCGTTCGCTCGCTCGTCCGCTCGTTCGATCGTTGCGTTCGTTTGTACGTACGTTTTTTCGTTCGTTCATTCGTTCGTTCCTTTGTACTTTCGTTCTTTCGTTCATTCGTTCGTTCGATCATTCGTTCGTACGTACGTTTGTTCGATATTTTGTGCCTACGTAATACGTACGTACGTACGTTCGTTCGTTCGTTCGTTCGTTCGTACGTACTTACGTAATTACGTTCGTTCGTTCGTTCGCTTGATCGTTCGGTCGTACCTACGTACGTACGTTCGTTCGTTCGTTCGTTCGTTCGTTCTTTCGTTCGATTGATCTTTCGGTCGTACCTACTTACGTACTTTCGTTCATTCGTTCGTTCGTTCGTTTTTTCGCTCCTTCATTGTTTTCGTTCATTCTTTCGTACGTTCGTAAATACGTTCGTACGTTCATTCGTTTTTTCTATACGTACGTTCGTTCGTTTGTTTGTTCGTTCGTTCGGTCGCTGTGTTCGTTTGTACGTACATTCTAACGTATATAAGTTCGTTCGGTCGTTCGTATATACGTATACACGTACGATTGTTCGTTCATTGATTCGTTCGTTCTTTCGTACTTTCGTTCGTTCGTTCATCCGTATGTTCTTTCGTTCATTCGTACGTACGTTCGTTCGATATTTCGTGCCTACGTAATGCGTACGTACCTACGTTCGTTCGTTCGTTCGTTCGTTTTTTCGATCGATCGATATTTCGTACGTACTTATGTACTTACGTTCGATCGATCGATATTCCATACGTACTTATGTACTTACGTTCCTCCGTTCGTCCGGTCGTGCTTTCGTTCGTATGTACGTATGTACGTACGTATTTTCGTTCAATCGTTCGTTCTTTCGTTCGTACGTACGTACGAATGTTCGTTCGTTCGTTCGTTCGTTCGTTCATTCTTTTATTCGTTCGTTCGTACGTACGTACGTTCGCCCGTTCGTTCGTTCGTTTGTTCGTTCGTTATTTCCTTCGTTCTTTCGTCCCTTCGTTCGTACGTACGTACTTGCGTACTTACATACGTACGTACGTTCGTTCTTTTGTTCGTTTCTAAATACGTACGTTCGTTCTTTAGTTCGTTCGTTCGTTCGATCGTTCATTAATTCGTTTTTGTTCGTTCATTCATTCGTTCGTATGTACTTACTTACGTACGTACGTACTTCGTTCTTTCGTTCGCACGTACGTATGTACGTTCGTTCGTTCGTTCGTCCGGTCGTTCGTACGTACATACGCACGTATGTACGTTCGTTCGTTCGTTTGTTCGTTCGTTAGTTCATTCGTTCGTTTGTTGTTTCAGTCGTACGTACGTATATTCTTTTGCTAGATCGTTCGGTCGTACCTACTTACGTACGTGCTGTTGTTCGTACGTACGTACATTCGTACTTCCGTGTTTTCGTTTGATCGTTCTTTCGATGTTTCTTTCGTTCGTTCTTTCGTTCTTTCGTTCGATCTTTCGTTCGTTCCTTCGTCCATACGTTCGTTCGTTTGTTATTTCCTTCGTTCGTTCGTTAGTTCGTACGTAGGTACTTGTGAACGTACATACGTACGTACATACGTACGTACATACGTACGTACAGACGTACGTACTTTCGTTCGTTCGTTAGTTCGTTCGTTCGTTCGTTTGATCGTTCATACATACGTACGTGCGTAAGTTCGTTCGTTCGTTCGTGTGTCCGTTCGTATGTACGTACGTACGTTCGTTCGTTCATTCTTTCGTTCGTTCCTTCGTTCGTTCAGTTATTCTTACTTACGTCCGTTCGTTCGTTCTTTCGTTCGCACTTACGTACGCACGTTCGTTCGTACGTACGTACGTTCGTTTTTTCGTTCGTTCGTTCGTTCGTTCCTATACATGAAAAAAAAAACTGGTTTGTTCAAATTACACCGTGAGGGATAAATTCAGATAAAACTAAAACTTAGTTGATATGATGTACATACGGAAGTGTATTAGCATGATCATCATGTTTACAACAGTCCACAGGCAGAATCGTTAGCACACCGGGCGAAATGCTTTGTAGTATTTCGTTTGCCGCTAGGTTCTAAATTCAAATTCCGCCGAGGGTGACGTTGCCTGTCATCCTATCGTGGTCAATAAATTAAATACCAGCCACACACTGGTATCGATGTCACCGTCTAGTCCCCCGCCCCCACAAATTCCTGGCCTTTTGCATTTAGTAGAAAGAATATTTGCAACAGTCCAAAATATCATTGAATATAATATGTCCGTTCAATATTAAAGAGATGAAAAATTATTTACATTATTTACATTTAACGGATATTTGTCCTCATCTTGTTTGTTGTTAACACAAACAAGATGAGGAGAAATATCTCTCAAATGTAAATAATGTATAAATTATGTCTTACACAAGCGGCAGAAGAATTCATGCGTGCCATGATTGAAATAAAAGCTATGTAAACTTAGTCAATTTCAGAATCGCAACATATTTAATTAATTACAATTATCAATTAATCCGTGGCGCGTTATTTTATAGGGGCAGAGTATATTTGGCAATGAATCTGTTTAATTCTTACTCAGTATATTTGGCAAATATTAGCTCACAGAATTCAGAATAGTATGGATTTCAACTTACTAATGAATAACATTGGATGCGAAGGCGTATTGTGCTTTTACGCTCTCAGTAGAATTCAAAATGTCATTCTTATAGAAATTTTATTTTATTACAATGCATTTAATATATATTACAATATTATAGCTTGAGGTTCATGAGAATGTTGCTAAGACGAAATGTATGCTTCAATCTTCAAGTATTAGAGTCAGACATACATAAACATATACATACTTATATATATACATAGATACAGAGATACATACATACATACATACATACATACATTCATACTAAAAGAAGGGCAAATTCTTCAAAACCTCCAACTTCAACATTATACTAATAATAATTAGTGCACTTAGTTTGTAAATCAATGCCTGAGTGATAATCTGGATAAGCTACAGTTTTCAAAAAGTGAAGTCAACCAATTAACACGAAAAATTAAAAACATAAATTGCAAATGCTAAAGTAGATATATGCAAGAATTTTCTCAGTTGTAAAATCTGATATTCTTTTCGTGATTGACATCCTTATGATGTAGCTTTGTATATTTGTTAGAAACGAGCTACTTACTTAGAGGAAGAATTCAAATTTCAAAAACAGAAGTGAACATGCTTACATATATTATATACATCATGTGTGTGTGTATGTATGTATGTATGTATGTATGTGTGTGTATCTGTGTGTGTGTGTGTGTGTGTGTGTGAACGTGTGTATGTGTAGCTGCATTTCGGGATGGTTATTTTTTTGGGTGTGGCCGTCTGTTGTTCATTTTTCTTATTTATATCTAATTATTTTTATTATCATAGGTATGTGCATATATGTGTATTGTATGTGTATTACGTTGTTTGTTTTTGTGAAGCCACGTGGCTTGTTGGATTGGGCATTCGGCTCGCGATTGTGAGGTCATAAGTTCAATTCCTAGCGACGCGTTGCTTCCTTGAGGAAGACACCTTATTTCACGTTGCTCCAGTCCACTCAGCTTGCAAAAATGAGTTGTACCTGTATTTCAAAGGGCCGGCCTTGTCACACTCTTGTGTCACACCGAATCACCCTGAGAACTACGTTAGGGGTACAGGTATCTGTGGAGTGCTCAGACACTTGCACGTTAATTTCACGAGCAAGCTGTTCCGTTGATCGTATCAGCTGGGACCCTCGTCGTCGTAACCGACGGAGTGTTTCTTCACGCTGCTTGTTTTTTTTTCTCCTTTCAGCCTTTAGTCGTCATGTTGGGTGGCGCGGCGGTGGGCGTTCCATTCGTGCTTTCTGATCAGGCTCGTTCTGTCTAATGCTACGCGCGTAACCTCTCCGACCTGTCTTAGTGCCGTGACAGTTCTATGGGTTGATAATACTTTGACCACTATGCTATTGGCTCATCCTCTATGTTCTACTTGAGCAAGTTGGTAGAGCACTGACGAACCTACCATCCCTTTGATCTCACCCCAGTGTTTTACCTATACGCTCTCCTAGGCTGCGTGCTGTCCCTGCAATGTAAGTATTTATCATTACATAAGGCCGATCTACGGATTAAAGTAGTAGAAAGGCCTGGTGCCCCTATAAAATCACTGATCTGTACAACTTATCCCTTCGATAGGTTTCCATATACGGACAGCAATTGTATAGTATGTAGGATGAACTCACAGGTTAACTGTAATATTAGGACTATCATGTATAGCTTAAGACAGCTACTACTGATAGCTCCTAATTTAATCCGTAGACTGGCGTTATCTATTGTTTTTTTAGAAAAATAGTTGATAAGACCAATTTTCTTTAGAAAAACATTAGAGAAGGCCAATCTACGAATTAATGTAGTAGAGAGACCTGGTGCCCCTATAAAATTCCTGATCTGTAGGCAGGTCCTCATGTACGGAGAACAATTGTATTGCGTGTAGGATGACCCCACAGTTTAACTGTACGGTTAGGAATATAGTGTATAGCTTACGATGTACTGAGGGACGGTACAGAAGCATGGCAGCTACTTATATTGTAGAGACAGCATGCAGCATAGGAGAGCGTATAAACGTTCACTGGAAGAAGCTTGAAGCAGGGAAAGTCACGTCAGTGCGCTACCAACATGCTCAAGCAGAACATAAAAGCTCAGTCAATAGCATAGAGGACAAGGTATTATCAACGCATGGATGTGACACGGCACTTAGGTAAAAGCTACACACATAGGAATAGAGAGACAGAGCCTCAACGAAAAACACGAACAGTACAATAAAACCCACCACAACACCGCACTCTAAGACGACTACAAACTGAAGAGAGAAAATTTTCAAAAAACAGATATAAACAGTGTAATACATGTACAATGCACATATAAGCACATACCTATGATAAATATTTTTAAAACTTAGAGCTATAAAAAAATAAAACTGTACAAAATGCACGGTTAAAAACAACATAGAAAGCGAACCCATATACACACAAACACAAACACACACTCACACGCACATGTACACGCACGCACATGTACACGCACGCACATGTACACGCACGCACATGTACACGCACGCACATGTACACGCACGCACATGTACACACACATACACGGCTTCAGTTTCCGTTCTTTAGCTTCGCTACTATGGAAACAGTCCCGATACTTATTGATCAGACTACGTATATTTACATTTTAACTTATTTGCTAGGAACAATTATCAATGCGTTCAACCGACATAATCTTTTATTATACGTGTGCGTGCGTGCGTGCTCTCGCGTGTGCGTGCGTGCTCTCACGTGTGCGTGAGTGTACGTGAGAGTGTCAGTTTCAAATAATACATGATTATAGACAATAAAATATGGAGATAGATAATGAATGAATGAAGTAAATGACAGATATATTAAGACACTAAAAGCAAGTAGCTTGCTGACAAGTAGGAAGATGGATGTAAATTATTTGCATCACCATGGACACCGCAGGAATGAGTATGTCACCAGAGTCTGTTTAAATAGAGTACATAGTTAGGGACGCCTGATTTGTCTTCATCTATGAAATGGATGCTTTTGAAATGAATAAACGAATAAACCTTTGTTTTTTCTTTACCTGTAATATTTTGAGTGACGTATTAGAAACTCTTTACCACATGGAATTCAAACAAATACTAAAATCCGAAGAAGATTTTAAAAAATCAGGGAAATTACATAGACAAGTATAAATAAAATTATGGAGATGTACTTGCATAGCAAGTGACCTGAGCTTAGATCGTGTGCTGAAAAAAAACAAACAAACAATTACAACGTGGAAGGTGTTTATAAGTCATTTAAAAGCATACAAAAACCATTAGATTCACTTCAACATTTAAATTTAATTTGCTACAATATTTTCGTCGCATTCAGAGCTCAACCTGATCATTGACAAAATTTCGTGCTGCATCTCATTTTGGCAAATTAAATTTAAAAGTTTAAGTGAATCTAACGGTTTTATAGATAAAATATTTGACAAAATAAAACGATGAGGAAATAGAATGTATATTGAAGACGAAAGCATACACTTATACACGCGTTTCTATCTATCTATCTACCTATCTATCTATCTATCTATCTATATATCTATCTATCTATCTATCTATCTATCTATCTATCTATCTATCTATAAATATAGATGGATAGATAGATAGATAGATACATACATACATACATACATACATACAGGGCGTTCAAAATGACTCCCCGCAGTGAATTTTTTTCTCCAAGATGTATTTCAAGACATATGTAGAATAGTGACCTTATGTATTAAAAATCAAGGACTAGACTTTCAACACCTCTTATAAAGTTTTTTTTTTTTTAAGTCTTGCAAAGTCTAATATATTCTTTTGTAGTCTTATACCATCTTATAAATATTTTATTTTGCAATAAAATACTTCCTGCGGAGAGACTTTTTGAACTCCTTTTTTTGAACTTATATATATATATATATATATATATATATATATATATATATATATATATATATATATATATATATATATATATATATATATATATATATACATACATATCTTTTTACGTGTTCATTTTGTTCATTTTCATTTATATGTTTCAGCGCTTCCTGGTCAACCGTTATTATATTAGAACATACCTATATACACTTCTTAATTACGCATTCATATATGTGCGTATATATGTGTGTTGTTATATGTGCATAATTATATATTTCTATATAAGCCATATACAAATGTATATGGTTATCTGTACAGGTATCCTTTTTACTTGTTTCATTCATTAGACTGTAGCTATGCTTAGGCATCGCCTCGAAGAATTTCTAATCGAATTTCGATCCCAGTGCATTAAAGTCCGATACTTATTCTACCACTTCCTTTTCCTGAACCGGGACCTAGGTACACCAGCACCGGTTGTCATGTACTGGGAGGGGGACAAACACAGTCACAAAAAAAACACACACACGCACACAGAAAGGTATATAAATACATATATATATGCAAAGCAAATAAGTTAAAAGGATGTCCCG
This sequence comes from Octopus bimaculoides, assembly GCF_046866305.1. Lineage (NCBI taxonomy): Eukaryota > Metazoa > Mollusca > Cephalopoda > Octopoda > Octopodidae > Octopus > Octopus bimaculoides. Next base: position 102,218,252 of record NC_142933.1, read on the forward strand.
GTATTATTGCTTACGGCCGTTTCAAGCGGCTCCATTTAATCAATCAATGCAAACATCACATCAGCTTGAAATAAATCGCTCTCCTTGGTGCATAAGACCATATAGGTTGTCAACATACAGGATACTACATTATAAGTTTAGCAAATGTTTCATCAGAATTAGGGAATAAAAGCATTACAATTCTTACTGCTATTAACAGAATGAACTCTCTAGAGAAAATTTGCAAAAAGTATAATGGAGTACCCTATATGTTGAAAACCTATATGGTCTTATGCGTCCGAGGTGAGTGGCTTATTTCAAATTGGTGGAATGCTTGGTTTCATCGATTAAATGAAGCCGCTTTAAACTGTCGTAATACACTGATACATGGGCATGCTTGTTACTTATTTGCTATTTATTCATCAAACTTCGAGCTCTGCAGATCATGCCGGACTGACTTGGTGCCTCAACCTAAGTACCTAATTCAACTGAATCTTAACTATATGTATATATATATATATATATATATATATATATATATATATATATATATATATATATATATATATATATATATACGTATGGTTTGTGTTTGCCACCTTGGAATCCTCTGTGTAGTGGGTTGATCCACTACTCAGGAAGAGACTATTCTAGAGTAACTGTCTGGTCTTCGAAACGTCTAGATAGAATAGAGACAGCTGATGAAGGGATATTCCAAGGGGCTTTCCGTTTTCCCATGTGTTCGTTCCGTTGTCTGTAGTTTATTGTTCTAACGTCCTGTACCCTGATATGCATGTATATACACATGTAGATGTAAGTATGTACATATATGTGTGTATACATGTATATATATTCTTTGTATTATTATATATATATATATATATATATATATATATATATATATATATATATATATATATATATATATATATATATATATATATATATATATATACCTATATATATATGTATATATATACATATATAGTTATATCTATAGATATATAGATATATATATATGTATATCTATATATATATATATATATATATATATATATATATATATATATATATATATATATATATTTATATATATATTTATATATATATATATATATATATATATATATATATATATATATATATATGTATGTATGTATGTATGTATATGTATATGTATGTATTTATATATATATGCGACGGGTTATTTTCACATTCTACGCGATCGAGTAGACCCTACTGAACCTTGTGGATGGAAAGCTAACATCTTACCACACTGCCACGCCTGCGCCTATGACGTATGCCTGTGTCTGACTAAGCGTATATGCTTGTATTTCATGTTATCATTCAACACGCTCACAAAGAATACGATTTCTGTTCAGTAGGCAGTTGAATAACGTTCTAGTGTACATGTACATCATTTCAGTCGTTTATCACAGCAAACACATCAACTGAAACAGACATATATCCCAATGTCTATATATTTACCACTCTCTGCTTTGATCTATTTGACACTACAAGAGACATATAATTTGGTGGGTGTTTAAAATTCTTTCCAAACTGATCAAATGCGATTAGAGCGTTCGAGATTTCTGCAACTTGTTTCTGTTTAGCAGACTTTAAAAAAAAAGTAATTATCATCGTATATTATCAAAAACAATCACCTCAAGCTATGAGAAAGTGTCACATCTCTAAAAATTAAGAACATATGTTTCCCACCCAAACTACTTAACATTTTCCTCCAAGCCAACAGCTGTCTGTAGCGAAGACAATGGCTTACCAATGCTCACACATCTTTGTGTTGCTCATTTATTAGTTGATTACTATACTTGGAAAATACTTTAGATGCTTTTCTGTCAACATAGCTGCAAATAGGTTGTAGTATGAAGCTATATTTATAAGATATACCGGAGGCTATTGAACAATATACCTATAAATCATTCTGCAGACCAATAAACATTTAATATATTAATTTTCAATCCTGTCCGATGATTTAAGAATATAATTCTTAAAAGAGAGTACGTAAATTATCCAAATTTAAGAAACACTGAAAATGATATTTCCTCATTTTGTGAAGTACAAGTGATGCATTCTGGAAATCTAAAACTCCAGTGGATACGAAGTATTTGAAGACTGTTGTTCTACGATTAACACTTGCGTATTTCTCTCCCTTTCTTTTTTTCTCTTTTGAAATTTCATTGTATGCTTCTAAAACTGCTTCTAGCTCAGCCTATATATCAGTACATGTACCCACAAGCTAACGTGATTAGACTCTCTTATACATTTTATTTTAATATATGTCAATATTAAGGCGGTGATCTAGCAGAATCGCTAAGCACGACAAGCAAAATGCTTAGCAGTATTTCGTCCCTGTTCATGTTCTGAGTTCAAATCCGGCTGATGTCGACTTTATCTTTCACACTTTCGGGGTCGATGAAATAAGTATCTTTTGAGCACTAGGATCGATATAAACAACTCTGCCCATTCACGAAAACCGCTGGCCTTCTGCTAAAATTTTAAACAAATTTTTATACAAGTCAATCAGACACCGAAATTTGATTAATGGTTTTAGAGGAATGTTGACAAAACATAGGATACTTCCGTTTACGGACAGTATCTGCAATCAAACTTTCATTTTAACTTAACTGCAAGAAATCTCAAACCTTATTCGAAATTAACTTCACACTTCACAATATAATAAAGAGAAGCCAGAGTTTGGAAGAACACGAATACACCACGAACAAATATTCTGCCATGTAATTACTTTAGTCGCATATATTCACAATACTCTTCATTTCAAATTAGAGACATGTGTAAAAATAAATATCTAGAATTATAAAAT
>NC_142933.1:102223572-102233572 GCF_046866305.1 Octopus bimaculoides
GTTTTTGGTTTTTAATGAAGTTTTATGATATAATATATTACATTGTATGTATAGTATGTGGTTATATTATAAATAAAATATTGGATTATCAATTGAATCCCTCTATTTAATTTATTGTTTGTAATTTGCATTATAACCCTATTTATGTGGCATTCCACTAACGTATCATTGAATTGAATATATTTCACAATCCCTCGAACTTCGAAGATATTCCTTTCCTTGGTTTGATACTTATATATATACATACATATATGCATACATACATACATACATACATACATACATACATACATACATACATACATACATACATACATATATATATATATATATATATATATATATATATATATATATATATATATATATATATATATATATATATATATATATATATATATATATATATATATATATATATATACAGTTCTGTATTTAAGGGATAAGGAATTATGTACATTATTTACATTATTTACATTTGACGGATATTTTTCTCATCTTCTTTGTTGTTTAGACAACTTTTCGCCTGATATACCCTCCAGCCTTCATCTCTCTCCGCTCAAGTTCGTCACGTCACAGCGTTCAGTGTCTCATCTCGTTCCGCTTAACGTCGCTTAACGTTGTTTTCACTGTTTACTTTTTCCTGTCTTGGGTTCTGTTTGCTACTTTGGAATCCTCTGCTTAGCAGGTTAATCCACTTCGCGGGAAGAGCTATTCTAAGAGCGCGTTCTGCCTCATTTTCGAAACGCCTAGTTTAGAATAGAGGCAGCTGATGAAGGAAAAGTTCCATACGTGGCTCGTATGTTTTCCTATGTGTTCATTCTGTTGTCCGTAAAGATAGTCCGATTCTTGTGCTTTGTTTATGTACCCTTTCCTTTTTGTCCACGTTGTTTGACTCCTGTACCCGAATATGCGTCTATATATACATGTAGATGTAGGTGTGTACATATATGTTTGTATACATGCATATGCTCATATATCATTTGTATTAATATTATTATATATATATATATATAGGGTGCGCGGAGGCGCAATGGACTAGTAGTTTTAGAGCAATGGACACGCGGTCGTAGGATCGAGGTTTCGATTCCAAGACCTGGCGTTGTGAGTATTTCTTGAGCGAAAACTCCCAAATATCCACGAGGATTCGGCCGAAGGTGGTGTCGAACTCTTCTGTACTCTTTCACCCCAACATTCTCTTACTCTCGCTTCCTGTTTCTGTTATACCTGTATTTCAAAGGGGCCAGCCTTGTCACGCTTTGTGACACGCTGAATCGCCCGCGAGAACTACGTTAAGTGTACACGTGTCTGTGGAGTGCTCAGCCACTTGTATGTTAATTTCACGAGTAGGCTGTTCTGTTGTCCTGATCGACTGGAACAGTCGTCGTCGTAAGCGATGGAGTGCCAGGATACAGGGTGCAATGGGTAATTTATATATATTATAACTTTTCGCCATCTGTTCTCTGTCTTGGTGAAATCTTATTGAAATATTCTTCAAAGAATATCTTACACATACACATTTACATATAGACATTACAAGTATTTAAAATGGCTGTTTTTTTTCTGGTATGCGTATTTGTAGCGTTCTTTTCTACATCCGTACATTTGTTTCGCACTAGCATCCAGGAAGTTGGTCATATCGATCAATGATAGAATATTGCAGTCGTTATTGAAGGAAACAATGAAAAGACGTTGGCGTGTCGTGTTGCAGCTGTGTTATATGCTATTATATTTTTGAAGTACTTTTAAAGAGTGCCTTGTGGACAAGTATAACCAGTCACTTACAATGCCACTTCAAAAGCACTCACAACAAACAACAAGTACAAAACCTGCATTAGCAAAAATGACAAACTTGAGATAATAATGAGATTTGTTTCAATTCAGCGATCAGCCAGAATACCGAAGCTGTGAAGCAAAATAATTCATTTCCCATATGAACAAATAGGTTCTCAAAGAGAAGGAGCTTCATTAATTATTCAAAAGAACCTTCAACTCTGCCTGTTATTTCCAAATCAATTTTAGAAGAATTATCTCATTTATTTTCATACACATAAAATCTTTAAAAACATATAAAACTGAATGAACAATCCCAGAATTTGTGGAAAGTTTGAAGTGTATGTTATACATCTAGTAGCTGGATACCTGTTTTTTTTTATTTGTCTTACATGCCCAATTGTTTTAGCGACTGCTTTCTATCTGCATATGTCTTATATACCCAGTTGGTGAGCAACCTTGTGAATTGAATATACCTAGCATTTGATTAACTGCGGCAGTACCGTGTTCCACGAATGCAACCGATATATTTTTGTAAGGATGTACCGCGTCATTTCAAGGGTAGTCATACATAAGCAAACGTCACAAACTTACGCATTCGTCCACAGTCACACAAACTCTCAGACAGTTGAATTTCAATACAAGCACATTGGAGAAAAAGGAAACTTCGCGTAATCTACCATCATTGCATTGCCTGTTGTATTTTTGTGTAAGTCGCATAGCAACATAGCAGTTCAATATTTTGAAATTCATGATGGCCCGATGATTGGTTGTTAATAAAAGGCCAGACTTAGCATCGACTTGCAGACTGAGTATGATGTTATCATTGTCTCCATGTTGTAACACTCAAGGCATTAATGATTGTTTCAGTAACTCAGTTATATTGCATAAAGCGTCAACGGCAAATTCACAATTCTTCCGAGGATATCCTTATCCTGGTTACTGCAAGGACGTACAAGCAACATATATGTTTGTATGTTTGGAAGTAGCGACCAAACATATATGAGCACGTTTGTATGTATATAGTTGTTTATCTGTAGATGAATGACAATCTGTATGTATCGATGTTTATTCAGCATACTAGTTAAGTACTATTGAAATATATACCACCGTTACTGCCCATGATCAATTAAATATTAGTTCTAAAGCTACTCAATGATAGTGCGTGGTCTAGTGGTCAATATGATCATATTACAATGAGAATGTCATGAGTAACGTGTCTTCCCGATCAGCGCTTCCTTTTACGTTACGCTAGTCTACTGATCTGTCTGTTACCCACACGCACACTCATCCCTCATTCGCTTTCTCTCTTCCGCTCTCTCCCTCATCTCTCCCTCTCTATCTTTCCTTTGCTTTCTCTTTCTAGCTGGATGTGCTATATCTTGGATGTGCCACTAGCTGAGAGGTTTGGGTGCGTGTCTATGTCTGCTAGCAATTACATTTGTATATACAGTTATTAACCAAATTAACATCTACAGATATTAACCAAATTTGTATCTACAGTAATTAACCAAATTTGCATCTACAGTTATTAAACAAATCCTGCTACCAAGCCATACATTCTCGTTGGTGACGGCTTGTTCAATTAAAGATGAGAGTCTTACAACGAAGTTGACTTCAATCCTTTAGCAGATTGCATGTATTGAGTGAAAGAGCTAGAAAATCTGTCATTCCTGTTGCATGATATCGACAAATGGATTCGCAAATAATTCCTGCCCGATATTCCATGATCAATACGTCAAAGTAGCAATTACTATTCCCTACCACATCTAAAACGATATCGCTGGTTTCTCAGTTGTTGAGGTAGCTAAGAGCATACACTCCACGCATAACTACTCTACTAATTATTTGCCAATCAACCAGCTGGTGTCACACAGCAGAGGATAGTTTCACCGATTCTTTTGACCATCATATATAAAACGGTTAATTTGGTTGTAAACTTTGTTGAAATTAGCTTTGTTGTAATTACTCCTTCCTTACGACGATGAAATAAATAAAAATATATGTAATGTGCATTTGCACATTAAAATGTATGCGCATTTATCTGTGTATACGAACACGCCCTCACACACACACATATATGTGCACACACACACACACACACACACACACACACACACACACATATATACATATATCACAGACTACAGTATAGAGGGACTACAGAAGACACGTGATCACTAGTTATAGTCTGCGATTTTGTCATGCACAGGAACAAAGAATCAACGTTAATTGTGTAAAACTTAAGAAGTCTGATACAGAGACATAGAACGTGTTTCTGCAATCTTCCGGCGATGAGTAATGGGTCGTACGGAATGTTTCGATTGGCACGGGCGCTTTAAAAGCAGAAGAATGTCCCTGAAAGAAGAGTCACATCCGGAAATCTGGAGAAACTTCTTCAGTTTGAACTAGAGGATCGCCGGAGTACAATCAACGACATTGGTGATATTGTTGATCTGTTATATGGGTCCGTGCTGAAAATACTAACCTCTAAATAGAGCATGCGGCGTATCTCTGTCAAGGTTGTCCGCCGCATGATGACTACTGAGCAGAAAGAACATCCCGTCGAATCCAGTCAAGATCTCCGTCAGCGTTCAGCTGATGGATCATCGTTCATGTCAAAGATTATATAATCGGTGACGAGAGTTGGGTCTACGAAACTGAAACGGAATACCAGTCGTCACAATGGAAGAGCCCTTCAGCACCACGACCGAACAAGGCACGACAGATCTGCAAGTTCAAGAGAATGCACTTAGTTTTATTTCTTTAATTTGCGGTATTGTGCATCGGCAATTCCTCCCCCAGGAACAGACCGTCAATCGAGAGTGCTGCAACGTTTTGAAGTATTTGAGGGAGGACATTCACCGAATGCGACCGGATCTCTGGAGAGTGAAGAATTAGAATGTTCACAACGAGAATGTAACTTGCCACTGAGCTCTCCAAACACGTAATTTTTTTTCGCTCAAAACAACATGGTACCGTTTCCGCACCTACCCTGTTCGTCAGATTTAGCACCTGTAGTCATCCATCTCTTCAATCGATTTAAAGCAAAATGCTTCGCGGTATTTCGCCTGCTGAGTTAAAATTCTACCGACTTTGCCTTTCATCCATTCGGGGTCGATTAAATAAGTACCAGTTAGGCACTAGGGTCGACGTAATCGACTTAATCCCTTGAGTGTGTCCGTGATTTTCCCCTCTGGGCAAAAAAGAAATAAATATACACACACACACAGGTATGTATGCATGTATGTACGTATGTATGTATGTATGCATGTATGTATGTATAGGCATAACTCAGTGTGTGTATGTGCATATGTGAGAGATGAGTTAACCGAATAATTCGAATATACTATGTCGTTCGAAAGGTGAGAAATCACACCTGAGAATCCTTTGAATAACTGCTTAAAATTAAACAAAATAACGGTGTAAATAATAATGTTTACCCAGACACTTATATGGCGCATAATATATTCACAGCTGGAATGCATTTTAGCACGGGTTAGCTCGATGCTGGCCGGCCTGAAGCTAATCGACAACAACACAATTTTAAATAAATTGAATTGAATCGCTTTAAAGCCGAACGAAATCAAGTTGGTAGAATATAAGCAATGGAGGATAAATTAGTAAATCTCGGATGTGCAGTGGAGCGTGTCAAACAGTAAATTGTGCTTAATTCAATGATTTTTCGATGAATTCTTATGAAGTATTTACGTCCAGTTCAATGAACAATACGTTATTGATTCTTATAAAGCAATAATAACACTACTACTTCAACTGCTGGTGCTGGTGCTGCTGCCACTACTACTACTACTACTACTACTACCACCACCACTACAGATAATAATAATAATAATAATAATAATAATAATGATGATGATGATGATGATAATGATAATAATAATTATAATGATAATAATAATAATACATATAATAATAATGTACTGATGCAGTACCAGGAAGTGTTTCTCATGGCCACTCATCTTAAATCATTGGAAGTGTTTTCATGTACATTGCTTTGTCTTGGTCTAAAAGATGGTCTACTTGACATGAAGCAAATTCTAGCTGGGCCCCACCAGCAAGGTCATGCACTCTTTATCTTGATATGACATCACCATGTCGCGCACATATGGTTGTGATGCATGTGCCTGGTGTACCATTATCAGACGGGTGGTCTTGATTGTTTTGCTGGTCTCTGTATATTTGTACCGCAGTGTAACCTTGATGGCATCCACTGCTCTCTCAATCAATAATAATAATTATAATCTTAGTGGCTGATTGCTCCCTAGCTCAGATACTAGGAAACCACAAAATAGAAGAAATTCTAACATAGTGCTCATGGGAACTGCCCATATCCTACGTAAAATACTGTCTATGGAACCTTCAATTATAAACAAATACGTAATTTTCTAATGTCTTCTTAAACATTCTCTAGAACAATACTTTGTGCAAAACTAAATATATGACGCTCTAGTCATAACACCAACATGAACTTCGAACTTGTCTCTTGAGGTCTCTGGGTGAGACTTCGAGCCAACTTGTACAAATTACAAAGCAAAGGTTAAACACATAATAATAATAATAATAATAATAATAATAATAATAATAATAATAATAATGATAATAATGATAGTGATTTCAAATTTTGGTACCAGGCCAGCGATTTTCTGGGGAGGAAGAGTGTAAGTCAGTGACATCGAACCCAGTATTCAACTGGTACTCATTTATCGACAATAATAAAAATTAAAATGATAATAATAATCGATTCTACTTTGTTATTTTTGAAAGCAACATTCAAGAATATGCGAAAATTGTCTAATTCTACAGACGAAAGTATAGTATATATGTATAAAGATAAGTAAGAAATTTCAACTGTAGATGGTATTGGCTAGTAAGTGTTTTATTGCGCTTACGTAACAGCGAATACTATTTAGTAAAAGGAAGTACGTAAAGTGAAACACTGAAAGATGGGAGTTGCAATAAATTTTCAACAGCTTTCAATGGATCAAATCCATATCATATATATATATATATATATGTGTGCGTGTGTGTGTGTGTGTGTGTGGAAGAAGGGATGACCACTTAGTGGACATCCGATATGCTAGAAAGAGGTCATCTACGACCTAACGAAAAAGAAAATAATGTTCTCCAGAAAAAAGTTCGTAAGCACCCTCTCTGTCTCTGTCTCTCTGTCTCTGTCTCTCTGTCTCTGTCTCTATCTCTCTCTCTCTCTCTCTCTCTCTCTCTCTCTCTCTTTATATATATATATATATATATATATATATATATATATATATATATATAGTTTTAGGGAAAATAACCAATTTTCAAGAACTCATCGATGAAAATCTATAAGGCTCAATTTAATTTTAATTTTTTATAAATTGATTTTAATTGAGTTGTTTACCTGTAAGTTTGGATTTTGTCCCTAATAATATTATTATATATATATATATATATATATATATATATATATATAATTCAATAATAGGATAAAGTCTTTGTAAGAATTCATCAATGAGTTAGCGTGAAAAAATCTAGTAATGGAAAAATCCATCATTTATTCCCTGTCGTGCTGGGAGAATCGTTAGCAGCCGGGCATGTACAAGAACCAGAAGGACAGTTACTGAATAAGACAATCTGTATAAAACCTTGCTCATGGAAAACAGATTTTGCAGCTTTGTTCTGAGTGTTCCTACTCTCAGCCTAACATAGCCTATGCAGAAACAGAGAGAGAGAGATATGGAAGGAGGGTGAAAGGATAAGGGAGGTAGAGAGGCAAAGACTGGGAGAGTAGAAAGGAGGGACAGACCTTGAGTGCAGAAGAAGAGAGGGTATTGAACCTAGAACTCGATTGATAAGAAATCAATTGCATAAGGATGACATTCAAAATCGACCACTGCAGAATTTGAACTCTGTGTACAAATATCCACGTCACATGCTACAGCTTATTCGATCGATTCTGTTGCTTAGTAGCCATTTTTTGTCGTCTGTAAAGTTGTCTCATGGACGAAAACACACGAAGCGAATAAACAACTTACAAAATATCTCTTATGATATCTTAGAATTTTCTCCTGACATGATTCTTTTTCTTAATTTTATGAATTTTATGTATTTCGCATTGACACCTCTCTTTTGCAAAATCATTTGCCAAAATCTAATTAGGCTTTCTTCTTGATTAGCGCTGAATTAACGTGATTTTTAAATGTTATTTTAAGATGTTGTTCTCCGTTTCCCTTCTAGAATGCATGACTGTCAAATGACTTCAATAAGATTAACTTATATTCTTTTACAATTATATTGTGATTTGTAACATTTTGTAGAATGTGAGAGAGTAAAAGAAGATGTCCTAGGATTTGGAGTGAGTTTTGAAGGGAATGGCAAAATTGGCTTTCAATATAAGATTGTAATCTGGTGACAAGGTCTATGAGAAGGAAATTGGATTTGATGTGTGTTATGACGTGGGTATGTATACATGTCTGGTGTAAAATGGTATTACACAAATAAATAGTTCGTTGTGGTTATCTAGAAATAGTCTAACGCAGAAATATATGTTAACACATAACGTACTCCCTACTACTCGAATGTAGGTACGATACTCAGTGTTCACTGTGGAATTAAAGACTGCTAAACCAACCCTCACCGAATTGACACGGTCTAATTAACACCGTGGACGGGGCTACTGACAGTTCACTAAGCTATATAATCAACTGCAGCGGCAGCAGCATCTGCAGGAAAAAGAAAACAGGAATGATAGTAGCTACAAGAAAACTGGTAAAGGTAACAGCAACAAAACTCATCCCACGCAAATACCAAGCTGTAAACATATCTGCTTCTCTCCCACACTTCCACATCTCGAACACCCGCTTTTCTTCTGTTCCTCATATTCCAGATATGTAAATATCATTTTGCGACGACGACGGAAAATCAAGGATACAAAAAAGAAAAGAAAAAAAAAAACATCGACAAGTTTCACAAAGCAAGAAAGAGTTCTGAAATGTAAGGCCACAATAAATGAAAATCTGTCCGATGACACGCAAGACAATGATTTCAAAACCATGCCTAATTTCTCAAGATTGGTATTTAGGCAGTGTGTTGCATAGCCCTGGACCCCAATAGTTACAGGTTTAAACTTGGACTTGTAATCTGGATAGAGTAACTGCAGATTTCTCAATAGTTCAGCGTAGGTATTCTGTTTTTCACTGATCTTCAACTTTACGTTAACATCCGTTGGGCAGCTAATTTCCACAACTCTGCACAGTTTCTGTTCTCTATCCCAAACCATTATATCAGATCTGATGTGCTTAGATTTTATTGAAGTCTTCACTGATACATTCTGCCAGTTTCCCCTTTCTATTATGAGTGTGTATGTCTTCTACCATACTGTGAGTTCTTATTCCTTTGTCCTCGGGATTATCCTTCCGCAGAATTTCTTTATAGAGTGTCCTAGCTAAAACATAATGTATTTATGTATGTATGTATGTATGGATGGATGGATGGATGGATGGATGGATGGATGGATGGAGGGATGGATGTATATCTTGTATGTATGCATGTATGTATATAAGTTATTACAATAATCACTCGCCATATCACTGTTTACCTATCAAACCCTCAGTACATCGTGAATTTTTCTGGATACCATATGTAAATTTATATCGCGGGGCTTCTGCATATCGTGGGTTTCTGCGGCCGATACTTATTTATATGTTTTTTTTTTAATATTTTAATTTTTGTCAGTGCTAAAGTAAACATATTCACGCCTAAAAATTGATAAATAAATAAATAAATAAATATACAGTACACTTCTGCACTGTATAATGCATAAATTAAAGTATATAGAGTACCGCAGATGAGTAAATAAAGAACCGCACAAACTGTATGAAAAACGAAACAACTCCGGAGGCAAGTGTGTGATGTTGCTTTGCATTTATAATAAAATAAATATATACAAATTATAAAAATAATTTTAAAAAGCTATATGCCTTACAGTACCCTTTCTACTTCATGGATGTTCAACTATCGCGGGGATTTTGAAACGTATCACCCAAAATTTTCGAGGGATTACTGTATTCAGTTTCATTTCAAGGTTTGTTGTGAATAGAGAAAAATGCGGGTTTCTAACCTAAATCCAAGGTTCCTTTATTGGGAATTCTCTTTTCTATCTCAAATTACTCTCAGGTCAATTATGCTTATATTTCATTGAGCTTTTCACGAGGACATTCCACCA
>NC_142933.1:102238572-102256072 GCF_046866305.1 Octopus bimaculoides
TATCGGTTTAACCGTATCGAGATAACTAGTAAAGGATTTCTGTTTAGCATAACACGACATTCCGGATGATTTGGGTAAAAACAGCTTCTAAATTAAATTAATTTCGATTAAATAAATTAAATCTAAGCTTGCTATGTGACACAATCCTCTAATTCTACATTTCGTTCAGTTTTAATGAAATATATGTTGAGCACACTGAAAGTGTGATACATGTGAATTTTATGCTTTACTGCTTTTATGCTATATAGATAAAAATACATGAATATAAGCATACATATAAACTTATAAATGCATCCATTTCTATATACATATGCACAGGCACACATATATATTTATGAATATATGATTTATACATAAATTTAATATAATGAAACAGAAAGTTTTAAATTTCAGGTATCCGGGTGTTATATAGGCCATTCTACTTGTGTGCCTACAATGTATTAACAACAAGGAACTATTAACGCGCTATATACTGCAAAAATACAAAGCAGGAATACGTTGAAAATTACTCGTCGATGATACTTATATACTTTGTAATATTCTGCACTATATGGGATATTAATTATGGAAGCCGTATACAAAACTCAGCATATGGTAAAATAAAGATGGAAGCAACACAATTTTTTCATGCTTCAGAATACGGTAGCCTAACGGTTAAAAGATTTATTGCAAAACCAACGTATGACGAAATAAAAAAAAAATAATTAATTAACACGTGAGGTGGGAAAGTAGGAGTTAAAAAACATTTTCAGTGTTATGGTGTACAAAATTTTGCCGTGTTGATAAGAAAAAAAACACCAAATCTATTTTATTTTCTGATGATTTAACTTCAAAAATCTGGAAACGATAAGTGGTGTTCCGGTAGTTATATTCTTTGAAACAGCTAAAACTTAATGCCGAAATAAGAAATATTAGTTATAGCCAAATAAAACTGAGACATAGTCGTGCTTTCAATGAAATATACATACATACATATATGCATACATATACATACATATACAGACATATACGTACAGACATATATATATATATATATATATATATATATATATATATATATATATATACACAAAAAAAAAGAGGAATGGCCAGCAAAAGTGGACTCCTATATGCTAGAAATAGATGCCGAATCATCTAACCACGATGAAATATGTTCTCAGTAAAAAATTAGCCACACAACAGACTGTAAAAGAGCAAGACAAATGATATATATATATATATATATATATATATATATATATATATATATATATACACACATTCATAAATACATACGCACACACACACACACGTATATTGTCGCCATTTAATTTTTTTCTAGTTTCGTGCATGAGCATTGTTTGTTTTTGAGTTTGTCAAGTACGCAGAATAGCAGGGTCAGTAGGGCACCGTCTATGAGAAAAACAGCACAATGCCTCAATTCACTTTAACAGAAAATATGAATCGACATACTATACAACTTGGCATTCGCGCCGGAAGCTCCAATACGAAGATTTCAGGGTGTTTAGGTGTTCATCTGAGGACAATGCAGAGGATTTTGAAAGAGTTGGATAATTCTAGTGGTGATTACGAAGGTACGGCAGCTCGGAAAATTCACTCTGATCGTTCTGATAAGAAAAAAATCTCCTGCATTTGTTGGTGAGATCCAGGCTATATTCAACTACGATCCCTCCAAGTCAATCAGTTCCAGCGATAGAAGAATGGGAATGTCTGAGTTTTATATCAGGCAGATTGTTCATGAAGACATTCAGTATTCCTCATACAAGATGAGAAAGGGCAAATTTTTATCTCAAGCCATCAAATTTCTGCCAGGATGAGATGATGAACACACAGAACAACCGTTGTCTTGCCGTGTCTCCAAAACGTGTACTGATAGTGATAAAATCAAACACCCAGTCATCATCATGATGTTTGGAGTGATCACTAATGATGACGAAGTAATGCCTTCATTCATCTTCCCACACAGCCTCAGACTCAACACCGTGGCCTACATCAAGTGCCTCGAGGAGGTAGTGCTACTCTGTCTCAAGAGGGCGGCTACTGAAAGATCTTATGTCTGACAACAAGACTCTGTAACATGTCACACAAGCAGGGGAACCCAGTCATGGATGTCAGACAATTTATACGACCACACCACCCCTAACATCTAGCCACCTAACTTCCCAGACTGGGTGGGGTGCAGTTGGATGAGAGACCAACAAAACTCCTTGTAACGACAGAGATGAAATGAAGGCATGTATCATAGCAGCAATCACCAACTTAAAGAAGTTGACCTTCCAGAAGAGTTGCAGAAGATTCCGAAGTCGTCTGTACGCCGTGGTTGAAGCCAATGGCGATTCTATTGAATAAATTTACTCTTTAGTATTTCAAGATATTTTTTATGTAATTTTAATAAATGTATCTGTTAAAATGAGATGTCAGTGTAAATTTAACTTATGCGCAATTTAGATGACAAGTTAATCACCGCACTCTGTACATATACATTTACACGCACACACACGCCCACACATACACACACACACACACGCACACACACACATGTATATATGTATATATTCATAATATGTGTATATTTATTCATATACATGTATCTGTATATATATATATATATATATATATATATATATATATATATATATATATGTGTGTGTGTATATATATATATATGTATATATATATATATATATATATATATATATATATATATATATATATATATATATATATATATATATATATATATATATATATATATATATATATATATACACACACATATATATATACACATATATATATAGATAACCGTACAAGACTAGGTGAAATCGCTAATTTATAAAATATGTGACATATGAATAAGAATCTGTAAATGTACAACCATCCAGACATCTGAGTACCTGATTATTATTTTTTCTAATATAGAATTCCTGTACATCACCTCCAAACCTTCCAATATATATATTTCTATATATATGTGTATACACATACAAAAAACACACAACCCACCATATATATCTATATATATATATATATATGTATATATGTATTGTGTGCTAACATACGAATTGTTGATAATGGCAGACCGCATTATCAAGGAAATAGATTGTTTATCCAGAATAGTCTTATCATATGCTTCGCTCATCAGTCCAGCTTTAAATTCTACTCATTCGACGCCTATCTTTAATTGCAAGCTTATAGTGTATACTCGAATGCGAGAGAGACGGATGGCCAGAGAGAATGTGTGCGAGAGAGAGAATGTGTGCGAGAGAGAGAGAGAGAGAGAGAGAGAGAGAGAGAGAGAGACAGAGACAGATAGAGAGACAGTTAGACAGACAGAGACAAGGCCCGCATGAGCCAGAAATATCGTAGATATAATTGAGAAGATTTCGTAAAGATAGGCAGAGCAAGGGTCAGGATAGATGTCTTCAATGGTCTGTTTTCATTTGCTGTACGTTGTTCTTCTTTTATCGCATTTATCGGGTATCGTAGTATAAATACATGTTTTACTTTGCATTTCATGTGTACATTGAGAGGCGTGAAGTGATACTCCGTTCCAATTACTTTTACAAGCTCTATTCATACAAGGATTTCCATATATTTATATACACACACGAGCATAAACATGTCATCAATACATAAGCATGTTTCTGAGTTAATACACACAGACGCAGGCACGCACACGTATACATACTCACACACAATAATACATATATATGTGTTCGCGTGTTTGATTTTAAAAGATGAAACTATTATTGTTTCCTCATCTCAGTTTGTGTCGGTGTGTGGGTGTGTGTATGTATGTGCATATGTGTGTATATATATGTATATATATATTACAAATTAAAAGGGTAAATATTTATCAATTTATTAATTTATTAATAATTCAACAATTAATAATTTCTACCAAGCCCTTCGTTATGTAAGCACCGTTATCGGTGGAGAACTTATTTAAAAGTTCCCATACATTTATAAACATAATTAAGGGATCAGCAAGAATTTGCTTCACCATATACCGAAGTTCAGAAATAGCAGCTAAAAAAGCTGAGACTCCAACAGATAGCTTTACTTGTAACTCACAAAAGGAAACGCAAGAAGAAAAAACAATGAAAACTAACCGTTTAAAGTTAATCATAGACGCGTTCCTGGATTATGAATGATAATATTCAATTTCCGTCATCGGTATGATATTCCAGTAGTACATTCGACTATGGTAGCAAACCGCGCAAGTATGAACGAGTGAATATCATGCCTCGACACAATCTCAAAGCATAACCGAACTTACATCGCCCAGCCATTCCACTACTTCCTCCTCAAGAAATTACCATGTGCGTTACAAACAATACCGTATGAAAAACCTTTTTCGGTAAAATTTATAATCATAAATATATAGGGATTGACAGTAACCTGCTTCTCCAACATACTGAGAATTCAGAAATAGCAGTCAAAGAACTACTGATTTCAAAACTACAAATTATTACTCCAGATTGATAGCGATATTTTTGATACACACAGAACAAAAAACAATAGAGAAGAGTAAAAAACACTCGCCTTTAGTTAATTTAGTACAATTGTTTCACAGTTAAGAGTACATAATACTCTATTCTGATCCTCAGCTAAATAATCTAATAAATTTGTTAATGTCTAAATAACTCACGTTAATTTTGACCATGTGAACATCAATACCACGTGAAGAAGACGTTAAGAAATTTATCGGCCAGTAAGTTCAAAATCTCTCGCCCTAATGAATTTCAATTCAGTGTGTATCAGAAATAGTCCCGTTTAGGAAGGAGACTCGTACGAATTCCTGCGGTATAACTATCCACCTTGGAGTTATTATTAAAATATAGATATGCAGGGCAGGGAATCATCAATTAGTAATAAAATTAATAATTAACGATTCTGCCGGGTAGCTCAGTATGAAAAACCTTTTTCGGTAAAATTTATAATCATAAATATATAGGGATTGACAGTAACCTGCTTCTCCAACATACTGAGAATTCAGAAATAGCAGTCAAAGAACTACTGATTTCAAAACTACAAATTATTACTCCAGATTGATAGCGATATTTTTGATACACACAGAACAAAAAACAATAGAGAAGAGTAAAAAACACTCGCCTTTAGTTAATTTAGTACAATTGTTTCACAGTTAAGAGTACATAATACTCTATTCTGATCTTCAGCTAAATATTCTAATAAATTTGTTAATGTCTAAATAACTCACGTTAATTTTGACCATGTGAACATCAATACCACGTGAAGAAGACGTTAAGAAATTTATCGGCCAGTAAGTTCAAAATCTCTCCCCCTAATGAATTTCAATTCAGTGTGTATCAGAAATAGTCCCGTTTAGGAAGGAGACTCGTACGAATTCCTGCGGTATAACTATCCACCTTGGAGTTATTATTAAAATATAGATATGCAGGGCAGGGAATCATCAATTAGTAATAAAATTAATAATTAACGATTCTGCCGGGTAGCTCAGTATGAAAAACCTTTTTCGGTAAAATTTATAATCATAAATATATAGGGATTGACAGTAACCTGCTTCTCCAACATACTGAGAATTCAGAAATAGCAGTCAAAGAACTACTGATTTCAAAACTACAAATTATTACTCCAGATTGATAGCGATATTTTTGATACACACAGAACAAAAAACAATAGAGAAGAGTAAAAAACACTCGCCTTTAGTTAATTTAGTACAATTGTTTCACAGTTAAGAGTACATAATACTCTATTCTGATCTTCAGCTAAATATTCTAATAAATTTGTTAATGTCTAAATAACTCACGTTAATTTTGACCATGTGAACATCAATACCACGTGAAGAAGACGTTAAGAAATTTATCGGCCAGTAAGTTCAAAATCTCTCGCCCTAATGAATTTCAATTCAGTGTGTATCAGAAATAGTCCCGTTTAGGAAAGAGACTCGTACGAATTCCTGCGGTATAACTATCCACCTTGGAGTTATTATTAAAATATAGATATGCAGGGCAGGGAATCATCAATTAGTAATAAAATTAATAATTAACGATTCTGCCGGGTAGCTCAGTATGAAAAACCTTTTTCGGTAAAATTTATAATCATAAATATATAGGGATTGACAGTAACCTGCTTCTCCAACATACTGAGAATTCAGAAATAGCAGTCAAAGAACTACTGATTTCAAAACTACAAATTATTACTCCAGATTGATAGCGATATTTTTGTACTCTTAACTGTGAAACAATTGTACTAAATTAACTAAAGGCGAGTGTTTTTTACTCTTCTCTATTGTTTTTTGTTCTGTGTGTATCAACAAAAAAAAATATATATATATATATACATACACACACACATACATATATATATATATATATTCACGCATACACATACACAGGAACACACACCGACACACATCCCGTGTTTGTTATCTTTGCTAGACTTCTATAAGCAGTGTTTATATGGAATGAATACTGGCTCCAAGATTAGCAGCTCAGACAAATCTCTCTAATCTTCAGTCTGTCTGGACTAAATTACTTTGTCACTTCTCTACGGCCTCTTCATGAAATTAAAACTAATTTTGTGCAACACTTAGCATTCGCATTCCTGTGGATATCCATGATAATTTAATTCCAAAGTCAGAGCAATCGACAATATACTTTTTAACTGTATGTCGGCTAATTACATGCACTTATCATACGTGCGTGTATGCGTTTGCGTGTGTGTATGTCTCATTTTATACTTTAGAAAACATACACCTCTTGATCGATGTGCGTCCATCCTGACCTCCATAGACATGTAGCACCAGCATGTTACACATTTTTAATAAGAAAATACAACGTTGATTTGTTGGTTATTTCCTCCAGGTGATTCTCATGACATCCATTTTGACAGTTGTAATGCATTGCGAGAGAGCACGGGAGTGTGTGGCATGAAAATACGATAAAAGAATGTTTATACAATATCTATACGTGTGTTCCTATCAGGAAAATGAACAGAGGGTTACCATCTTCGAAGATACATGGACTGTGTCAAAGCAACACTGAAAGCTGCAACTCTCACTCAAATTATAATATCTAATCATATTGCAGAAGAGAAGCAGGACAATGCAGACATTATAAACCAGGTGTCATAAATAATAGCAGGTTCATTGCTCTTTTACTTAATGATTGATTAAATAGAATCAATACTTAATTAAAAATCTTCAACATTACCATTCTTTTAAAAAAATTATTTGATGCAACCTTTGAAAGAAATGTATACGGCGTTACATGACGATGGAGAAAAATTAAAGATTGCCTAATTGCATTTCCGGATAAAAACAGACTGATCAGCAAAGAGACATCGTGGCACAGGAAACTAAAAACATTTCTACGGTAATTTTTCACTTGAAATGAACCATCGAGAATACAGTTGGTGGTTAATTTAATAAAGAATAAAGTTTCACAAACATCACTTATTTGCTTTTTCCGTCAAATTTCTACGAAGGCAGTTTATCATTCAAAGTAGAGGTCATCCTCTACTGAACTGTCTGAAGCCATCTTTCTAACAGTTCTTGTTCTTTGAGTCGAAATATCTTACTGAATCTCCCATTTCTCTCTTGGTTGATAAAGCAACACGAACGTAGGAAGTGAGCTATGGATTGGAACAAGTTTATAATCCGAGGCAGGTATATTTTCCGCAATCCTAACGTAGTTGATCAAAGGCCAGCTTTTGGAAACTGTTGCCAAACATGGACATTTCAAGCACAAGCTGATGCTCTGCGCCTGGTGGATTTATGAGGGGACATTTCACTACGAATTGGTTCTGGACTGTCGAACCAGTGACGTCAACTTGTACTTCTAACACCCGGAGCAGAAGTATGTCATTGTGGGCAAAGATACCTGGCATTGGTTAAAAGAAAGCGAGCTCTTTGGCAGCAAGACAACGTGTGACCTCATATAACAGGAGCGACTCGGAATGAAATCCCAGAACGTTAGAGAAACGAACTGATTCCGCACCTATCATATAGTACTGACCTCAGATTATTCCTTGTTTTAATCCATGGCTCACTTTAAATGGAATTGGAGGCTTCAGGACGGAGTTCTTCGCCTCGAAGGACAAAACCTGCTATTAGCAAAGGATCAAAGACCTCGCAGAAAGTTAGAGTTAGACGATGCAACACAATCATCTGTCATTTGAATGCTAGACTGATTTTCATGTAACTTGATGAATAAAGCGAATAGGTTAACAAAGAGTTGCAAAAATGTTGACCCAACACAATTCATATATTAGGAATAGCAATAAGGCGTTCTGCACAATGCATGTTTCAAGTTACATAATATTTAATTTATATTCACACTCGTGCGCACATACACACACACACAATCACACATGCACATTCATATCATATGCATACAGCATTGTAAGTATATATATATATATATATATATATATATATATATATATACGTATACATACACACACACAAACACACACCCACGCACACACACACACACACACCACACACACACACACACACACACACACACACACACATATATATATATATATATATATATATATATGTGTGTGTGTGTGTGTATGTATGTATGTACTTATGTATGCATGTACTTATGTATGCATGTTTCCATATATGCATATGTATGTATTTCCCCGTTCTTCAATTATTTGTAGCTGTGATTGTAATGCATGGAGTATAGTAAGCTAAGAAATCTTCTTAATGCCTAGTATTTAAGCTGATGTGTGTTTTTCCCTCGGGAAGTGGGTGAATTACAGCAATACATTTTTTTACTATTCTCAGATGACATTCACATTCAAAAATTTACTTGAAAATATAGATTCATGAGAATAAATTCCCTTGAGGCCATTACTGCATTTTGTCTGTAAAATCCGTAGCATTTTGGATTATTTATTATAGTTTCAAACTAAATGTGCTATGTTTAGCTTCACCTCTTAATATCAAAGAAATAAATACCTCTGATCGTAATACAGAAATACTGAAGAATGACTGTCATCTATGTTTTATACTTAATGTATACGAACCATTAGAAGGCATTATGCAGTAGAATTATCTAAGATAAAATCTCATCATCGATTTTTGCATGAAAGACAATATCTATCTGAATGAAGTGAATACCGAGAACGACAGGTGCTTTTCGCTGCTTTTAAGGCTTGTCAGTGCTGTGCACTCAGCTGTGACCTGTTTCAGCAAAATGTATGCTTCGAGGAATAGGAAACAGTAAAGATAGCATTCAATGATATTTCGGAAGCTTGCCAAACTTTAGAACAAATTTCGGTGTATGCCATAGAAAGACCGTTAAATTAATATCCCCATCTGAGTATCATACTAAATGTATAGACATCATTTCTAGGGGTGATGCTATAAACTGTTTCCGATAAAATCTTTTAATAAACTTGTGTTAAGAATACAATACATAGGTAAGCGAGACAGTCATCGTCACTGCAGTGACACACGATAATGACGCATATGTTTTGACTTTCTTCAATGTTGTCAGTGCCGTTCACACTGTGCTCAGCGGCTTAAATGAAATCAATTAATTAATATATAGGAAACTATGAATAAGCCATTCATTGATATTCTGGAAGCTTGGCAGGCTGCAGGAAATGATCCCAGTGTAAAAAATTAAAATATTATATATTGGAATCAATATCTGAGTCATGCATATGTAATTGTTAGAGAGCATGGTGTTGTGGAATTGCCTGGAATAAAATCCGCTCATATGCCTGTTTTAAAACAATATATACCGGTGCGGTGTAGGTGCAGAAAGTAGCTTTTTGGGCGTTGGCCTCACGATAGCGAGATGTCATGGTGCTCTACGATCCCTTCTATACCTCACGTGTGGTAAACCGTACCACGTCTTCAGGCAACGTCGATTTGCTGGTAGGTCGGAGTTGATGTACAACACAAACATTCGATAACCATAAACAAATGGTTAGTGCAGGTTATTAAGAAAAAACAATTGCAGAACCATCTTTCTCGTGCTACCGGAGACTACCATTATATCGAAGCAATAACCCGTTTAGAATCAACAAGAGAAAAAATTTATCCTGTGGCATACGTAGCGTACTCCAGTCGTTTTGTTTCGTCAAAGTCTTCCCGGCAGCTATTTATCAGCCAATGTTTCATGTTAAACATCATCTTCACGAATGCTGAGAATTTAAAGGAGATTTCAAATATATGGGCAGTTTCATCTCTTCTCTAGTCTGACATTAGAAGAAAAATAAAATCATTAATAACTTCCTTCATGTTATCGTGTAAACTGTATGACGTCCATTTTGTTTCACATCATCTGTTCATAAGGACATGCGTGCTGAAGTAATTACATCTATTCCCTTAAGTACGTTCGATGATTTGAAGTAGTATTCATACAGAGATATTAATGATTTGCTACATTTAAAAGCTCCCTAAAATTTCTCATTGATCGTATTTTACGTTAAGCTAATCACCATAAATTCCATATGAGAATAAATTAAATTTCTGAAAAGATACCTTTAATGAAAAAAGGTGAAGCGATTTAATGAATATAACGTAATCTAACGATTAATTCAAAATTCATTTTTATTTGTTCATTCAAAATTTATTGAGTGATTTATTTATTTATTCATTTTTAGTGAAATCAGGTCGGGAAAGGGGAAAGCTACGAAAGAGCATAAGATGGTGGAAACACATCATAATTATTGAACAGTTAATGTCACGTGATTGAAAATTAATCTTCAATTTTCAAGATTAAAAACGAGGGAGAAAATTTAATGAGGAAGCAAAATTTGAATTAAATAAAAAATACTTAATGAACGTAATGTGGAAAATACACAAAATGGAGAATGTGAAATGAACGAGAAAGAATAGCTGAAAATAAAAAAGAAAGAAAGCTAGAAGTTTGATTTTTGAAGGATGGTTATATATGAGTCTTGCATGTGTGTGAATGATGATGGGGACGTCAATGATGATGATCGTGATGCTGAAACAATGATAATGAGGACAGCAATAAGGATGATGATAATGATGAAGATGATGAAGCAATTTATTTTAGCATCTATCGTATTGTGTACATGACTTCATTATTTTAAATTTATGCCATTGTTATATTACATTAACTATGTTTGGTTTTGATATATATATATATATATATATATATATATATATATATATATATATATATATATATATATATATATATATATATATATATATATATATATATATATATATACATACATACATATATATACATATATATATATATATATATATATATATATATATATATATATATATATATATATATATATATATATATATATAAACACACACAAACACACACACACATATATGTATATATTGATAGATGGATAGATAGAGAGATAGATGCATATGTGTATATATGTGTTGTGCGTGTGTGTGCGTTACGTGTATTTCCAGTCTAAATATGTTTACATGATGGCTGCATTAGTATCATCTCCAAGTAGTTCGCTAATTGTTTAGCCCCATTCAGCAGTCATTGATCAGAGCACATAGGTTGTACGACGTTGAATTATGCTTCGTTGACACATAAATTGTTTCATCTATGTCTTACATCTAACTAAGGGCCGATCATACCATCTTCAGTATTTCGCTAATTAAATATTGTCGATAATAGTTAATTCATTAATTTAGACGATTCTAATATTTAATCTTTACTTAATAATGGAGTAACCAAGAGAAATGGGGTTAACAAAGTCGAAAATATCAGAAACTACTGCTGCACTATTTTTCGAGCACAATTATTAGCAGTAATTTGAGATGTAGTGTGGGAAAATCACAATGATTTTCATTGACAAGGAGTGTATTGTACAGAGAATGAATGCATTACATAGTGTTACTACAAACAGCTTGGAAATCCCTTCCTTAATATTAGGTAGTATAAACGATTATATTCAGCTATTATAAATTGAAATACAGTTCTGTATTTAAGAGATGAGGAATTAGGTACCTTATTTACATTATTTACAACTTGAGTATTATGCATAAGCTCAGTTACGCCATATGCCCGTGGGCATATGGCGGGCCACTAACCCCACGATTACGAGTTCGATTCCAGGCAATGACCTGAATAATAACAACAAAAAGAAAAGTAACGTCAATGAGAACACAAGTTCGAAATTTCTCGAAGGCACCTTAAGAAGGCTGCAGTGTATATCAGGCGAAACGTTGTGGTAACAACAAACAAGATGAGGACAAATATCCGTCAAATGTAAATAATGTAAATAAGATATTAGTTATTAATTCCTTAGCAGTTCCAGTTGTTATTTACAGTTTCAATGCGTTGAACTGGAATATGAGCGAAATAAAGATTAACAGGAAAATCTGTAATTTGCTCACTTGCAATCAGCATGATCCCTTACCATCCTGTGGGCTATCATTGAATGAGATATGACTTCCATCAACGGGCTAAACAAAGTAGTCCCTGCACAGGAGAAGAAAATGAATCATTACTTGAACGACGAACTCCACTCTCCTCATAAACCCAGATCAGAAATTTTGACCCTCGACAACTTTCAAATATGGCGCCGGGAAATTCCTCTACTCCCTAGGTTACACACCACAGCAAAAACATTCTTATTTATGGCACATTGCTAGCAAGCGAGAAGGATACTTGAATGAATAAAAATCTCAGTTAACTCTGATCTACAACCATGAGCTTCACCATTAATGATCAAACAAATCAATTAATTAATTAATTAATTACTCGA
Source organism: Octopus bimaculoides (assembly GCF_046866305.1). NCBI lineage: Eukaryota > Metazoa > Mollusca > Cephalopoda > Octopoda > Octopodidae > Octopus > Octopus bimaculoides. The sequence continues at coordinate 102,251,311 of NC_142933.1, forward strand.
TAAATTAAACAATTGCGACTTGTCAGTAGAGTCCCTAGAAAATGTATGATTATGAAACTATAATACGTGCAGAAAACTATCCTTTTTAGCATGCAAGAAGGTCCCATGGTAGTCTTCTCACCCTATATAGATCTTATATACAGTCTTATATATGTGTGCTTGCGTGAGTTTGTCTATGTATGTATATGTATATGTATGTGTGTGTATATATATATATATATATATATATATATATATATATATATATATATATATATATATATATATATATATATATATATATATATATATATATATATATATATATATATATATATATATATATATATACATATATACATATATATATATATATATATATATATATATATATATATATATATATATATATATATATATATATATATATATATATATATATATATATATATATATATATATATATATATATATATATATATATATATATACATATATGTTAATATTAATATGCAAAGGCAAACTTCCGAACATATACTGTCTGAAATACTTCAATGGAATTTACTGGAAATTTATAAAATGTATGTCAGAGAATAGATAATTTTTGTTTTTGATTCAATTAGAATATTTTACATTAACATTTTCTAATGCTCTAGCAGACGAGTAATGTAATTACCATAAGAATGTATAAATGTACATAAACTATCATATGGTTTCTTACATATGGTATATTATTTCTTTAAGCGTATAATGGGAACGTAATTTTGTTCTATTTTATCTATAATATTTAAGATGACTATGCCCTTGTCAAGATATTTCTGTGATTTATATACGATTTTCATGTCAATATTGTTATAAGGCAATACTTATATATAACTTAATGTGTATGTTGTGTTACAACATCATATTCTGCTGAATTTAGCGTGAGAAGACATCTCATATGAAAACATGGTGCTTAAACGCACCCTTATATATATCGTCGGCAAACGCCAATCGTCTGCTAAGGGCACCAAAACTGCCACATCACTTCATTTCGACCCGTGGAAGAAGTCCTGTATCGAAGTAACTGCCGATTTTACAGTCATCGATATCATATTATTATTATAATTATTATTATTACGATGAAAGTAAACAAATAAAGTTTGTTTTAGAAGCGTTCAGATGTACTGAAAGATACAGAAATGCTAATAAAAAACGTGATTAGGATAGATTATCCATACATTGCAGACTCGAACTCACATCACTGTGATTACGCCCCAAGTGCTTTACCATTAAGCTAAGCTGCCAAGTAACAAATTATTTTGTAAATTTAGAACTTATAAATTTAGCTTCATAAACATTTAAGAATTAAAAAAATTATTTCAGTATCTTTCAATACATCTCATCGCTTCTAAAACAAACTTTGTTTACTTTCATCGTAAGTTGAATTGAACGTTTGCGTCTTATGAAGCTAAATTTATAAGTTCTAAAATTCCAGAAGAATTCGTTACTGGGCAGTTTAGCTTGATGGTAAATCCCTTGACGCGTAATCGCAGTGATGTGAGATCGGGTCTCATGGCTGGCCGGTAACGTATTTTTCTGCAACATTTCATCCAGTTTCACGTTCTTTCGAATTCCACCGAAGTCAACATTGCGTTTCATTCTCTCGGTGTCAATAAAATATATTCCAGTCAAATACTAGGGTCGCTGCTGTTGATTTACTCCTCCCCTCCCCCAAATTTCACTCCTTGTCCCTTCAGTAGATAGCATCGTCATTATTCATATACACTCAACAGATTAGATAGCTGGAAAAGAATAGAATCCTAACATCGGGTCACAGTAAGTAACCATAGATGCCACGACTGTTCCGAAGTATCCTAACTCTCCCTACTAACACCGTTTTCTGAAGCTGTACTAAACTTGGTTTTGTGCTTATTTCCTCTATATATCTGTTCAAATCTTTAGGGTTAGTTCCCAACGCACCTTTAACTACTGGGATACATTTCACCCGCACTTTCCATAGTCTTTGTAATTCAATAGCTAGGTCTGGGTACTTTGCTGTTTTTTCTATACTTTTCATATTAATGGCTTCATCATTTGGGAGTGCAAAGTCAATTATCTGGCACTTCTCTTTATCTAGTACTACTATATAATCAAGAATGTTAACCAGTCTGAATTTTAAACTCCCACTGTCAAGCTTCCACTTTTCGCACAATTTTCGAAATAGCAAGATACTACAGAATTTACAGAGACGTGGTTTTTCAAGCAAAAGCATTTTATTAAACTGTGAGAAATGTGCTCCAATATGGAACCACAGACCATCGTTGAATTGTTGCTATAGTTTTCGTGGTCCATAACCTAAGAATTGACGTACACTTCTTCATATTCTGTTCTCTCTCTGCTTTGCAAAACCAAGCTTACGTACATACACACACACACATAAATACACACACATACACACGTACATACACAAGCGCGCAATTATGTATATTTATGTATATTAGAATACCTGCATATATATATGTATATATGCATATGCATACATGCGTGTGTATGGGTGTACATATATACATACATATTCGCAAACACGTACACATATGTCGATAGAAGTATACGTTCGTGCGAGATTCTATACATCATTTTCATCCAATTATTCCAAGCAATCGCTGCATGAATCCATACTGTGAAATATGCAGTATTCAATTCCTGTCACTTTAAATGAATTCTAAGCACGGGAACGACATGCTCATTCCTGGCAATGATACATAATTCACGCTGTGCTATTTGGAGAGGAGAAATGCTTTTTACTTATAATAATATGAATATGTTGGACGAAAGTATTTAACTTAGATATTACATGGGTGGACGGGAAAATTCAAAGTGTATTGAATCGTATAGTTTGAAGTATTTGAACAAATAATTCTATGTTAACAGTTCAAATTCTGTTCTGATAAATTTTAAAATTCGCGGTTTCGAGATTGATTGTATAAGCATCTGCAGAGACTAAATAAAAGGTTAAATAAATTCGGTTGTACTCCAAAATAATCTTAAACCATTAATTGACTCAAAGAAAATAATCTTTTCTACTCTAGGCACAAAGCCCGAAGTTTTGGGGAGGGGCCACGCGATTAGATCAACTCCAGTGCGCAACTGGTACTTAATTTATCGACCCCGAATTGATAGAAGGCAAAAAGTCGACTTCGGCGGAATTTGAACTCAGAACGTAAAGACAGACGAAATACCTATTTCTTTACTGCCCACAAGGGGCTACACACAGAGGGGACAAACAAGGACAGACAAGCGGATTAAGTCGATTATATCGACCCCAGTGCGTAACTGGTACTTAATTTATCGACCCCGAAAGGATGAAAGGCAAAGTCGACCTCGGCGGAATTTGAACTCAGAACGCAGTGGTAGACGAAATACCGCTTAGTATTTCGCCCGGAGTGCTAACGTCTCTGCCAGTTCGCCGCCTTGACTCAAAGAAAATACTAAAACTATAAAAATGTTAAGTTTTGGTATCTTCGTTTAGAATTCTCACTCAATTTTTATACCTCTAAAAAGAAGTAAAATTTGTTTAAACTTCAAAAACGATAATCAAATTACAGAGTTACAAAATATCATAAAACACTAATATGAAATTAATGGCTGCACAATGGGAATGTGGAGGAAAGTGAATAATTTCAGATTTCGGTCAGTTTTTCTTAATCTGTATGAAACTATTATATAGTAAGTGTTTTGTACTGTTGGATCAACTCTTGGATTAAAGACTAGCCAGAATATAGGTCGCTGAATTTGAGAGAGTTTGAAATATCATCGTCAGACAGATACTTTTTATTCAAGGCATTGTTCCTCAAATTTGACCGAATTGCAATTGAGATTAATTTCAATAATTTCTTATCTTTATCAACATGGTTCGTATGTATATATATATATATATATATTAGGGCGAAAGACACTCCAGCAGATTGTAAAGAAGCTATAGAGAATATTTTATGTTCAGCTTTTACATTTAGTCGAGATTCCTTAATTTTATATCATGTACCATATTTCAAAGATATCTTTCACTTGACCTATTTTTATTATTTATTGTTTGGCATTTCTAAACCTTCTCGTGTCTAGTGATGGATATTAATACGTATGAAACTTCTTTAAGCTTAAGTATCGAAAACGAAAGAGGCATCTAACCTTATAAACACTTCTTCATTTGGTCCTACTTAAATTGTCATTTGTTTCATTAAAGAGAACGAACATAATTTTCTGAAATAGTGTTCTGAATATGTTAAAATATTTAACTATATTAAAGATGATGTTTAGCTGACATATGGGAAGAAGGTGAAAATTTGTAAGGTGAAAATTTTTATTTATTTCTGAAAGCCTAAAATGCAGTAAGTAAAACCTGTTCTGTTTCAGTCTATTGCTTTCGTATTACTTTAACTAACACTGGAATGGATTACGATGAATGGTAAATAACCAATGAATATATCTGAAAACAAAATATCGTATATCACAGATGTTGCCGAAAATCAAAAGTAAGATTTCCTACAGCGAAGAACAACGACATAACCAGCGGAGAAAATATCCCAGACCCTGACCTAAAAATTTCCATACTACATTTCGGAAATCGATATAAATGGGACACAACTCGAATATAAACAATATTAGCAATGATACTGGTGTGAAAAACTGGATACAGGGACCTTTCAGAATACTCCTTACTGTTTTGAATAATCCCATAACAACAACACCATATGCGGAAATCGATCAGGTTTATTGTCACTGAGCCATCTAATTTATGATGGAC
>NC_142933.1:102258572-102271072 GCF_046866305.1 Octopus bimaculoides
GTAAGTATTGAACGCTGTGAAGCACGAACAAGAGGAGCAAAGAAGTACGTGCGAGTATGGGGAGTCCACACACACACTCACACACACACACACACACACTCACACACACACACACACACACACACACACACACACATATATATATATATATATATATATATATATATATATATATATATATGTGTGTGTGTGTGTGTGTGTGTGTGTGTGTGTGTGTGTGTGTGTGTGTGTGTAAGTCTAATATGTCTATATATATGTCTAATAGGCTGAGATAAATCGCGGGTATATCTTTCAAAATGGTGTCCAGCTTTTCTGTCTATAGTTTACAATAGCTTGAATCAAGAACGTGTCATTATTAATAGTTACCAAGACATATTAAATCTAACAAGTGATGTGTTAGAAATTGCAATATATACACTTGTTTGAAATAGAGAAATTCCTACACTAATGATTATTTCCGTTGTTTTGTCCTCGTCACTCAGGGGAAAGAGCCTACTCTGCGAATTCATGCTTTGTTTTTTTTAATTATACATACATAAACACGTGTACGGTTATTGGTATGATGGTTTTTTTTTTTTGCTATACAGAATAATCATAATATACCATAATATGTTTGATAACTTTTGTATGTATTTCCTGTGTGAATATCCGTAATTCTGTGTATAAAATATTCATAGTATCTCAATTAAATTAGGCATCATGTGGAGTCACTGCTCAATATAGATTTTAGGTGCATATATGTCACACTGTCTAAGTACCATCTATTTATCCACTTATCTATATTATCTAGTTACGTTCCTGTGTATACATAAGTGTATGCATGTCCTCGTATTTATACTTACATACAAACATACGTACATATATACATACATGCATAAATATACACAAACTCATATATATATAGACTATTGATGGAACGACGTTAAACACGGTAAGAGTACCCGATGGATTTGCAGGAAATTAACTTAAGGTATATAAACAGGCTTTGGCGAAACCACTCCGCAGTTCCACTGCAAGTGACACACACACACACACACACACACATATATATATATATATATATATATATATATATATATATATATATAAGGGAAATAAGATAAGGTAGGGTAGAAAATGCTACATAATTTTATCACGAAGTACATTTATAGTACTGGTTTTCGTCCTTTCTACTTTTTCAATTAAGAGTAAAATAATAAAAATAATTAAACTGGTAACAAAAGATTAAGTGAAACGTTTTGTACATATTTCCATAGTCTTTAAATAGGTAAATATTCCCTATTCATCAGATAGTCTCTCTCTCTCTTTCTATTCCTTTTTGAATGACTCGTAGGTGAGTAGTATTGTAAATCTGTCCTTCATGATAAGATTATTCTAGCATTTTCTCTCTTGTCTTATTTTCCTTATACATATCAAACCGTGTGTTACTTTTGTACCTCCTACATATATATATATAGGTGCGCGTGTATATGGTTCTGCTAATTACAGCTTAATGGTAAAATTCAAAAGTCTTCGTTTTGGCGCGCTAATTCCAGGAATATGTCTGCAGAGAATATTTACCATTTCTCGTACTGGATATATGCGACGCAGTAAATATTCTCTTCAGATATATTCCTGGAATTAGCGCGCCAAAATGAAGACTTTTGAATTTTACCATTAAGCTGTAATTAGCAGAACCATATACACGCGCACCTATGGCGGTGGGCAACTTTGTATAGGGTTCTGATGAGTATGGCTACATTACAAATCAGGCTGAAGAGAAATAGACAGTCGGTAAGATTGTTAAAATTCGAAACCGGTCCCTGTTTAATAATGATTTTTTTCGGTGATTTTAAATGTCTTGCCCGCTTACGTTTTGGTATCACGCTATATTTCATGTTGAGAACAATTTAGGTCTTTTTAGACACAAGATGTGATCTATTTCTAGCACATTGAATGCCCATGTTAGTGGTCAACGTCATATATATATATATATATATATATATATATATATATATATATATATATATATATATATATATATGTGTGTGTGTGTGTGTGTGTGCGCGCGCGCACGTTTACTTAGAAGTATGCATTTCTGTATTTATGTAGGTAGGTATTTACATATATACGTAAATATGTACGACCAATTACATAGGCACTAATGTTGTACATTAGGCGTAGGAGTGGTAAGTAGCTTACTTACGAACCACATGGCTCCGGGTGGCACCTTCGGCAAGTGTCTTCTACTATGGCCTCTGGCCGACCAAAACCTTGTGGGTGGATATGGTAGACGCATTTTTTATTTAAATATTTATATTTGCATATGTGTGTATATTTCAACGACACCAAAGTGGTAGTTGTAACAAAGACTATTGATGGAACGACCTTAAACATGATAAGACTACCCGATGGCTTCGCAGGAAATTAACTGAAGGTATATAAACAGGCTTTGGCGAAACCACTCCGGAGTCCCACTGCAAGTGTCACATATCCTATAAAGCTAAGAGAATTTATGATATGTCTTGTCCAAAATGGTGGGTGAGGAATAGAGCCTGAAATATACAACTCATTCTTCCTGACTTTACATATCATTAAAGTCAATGAAGAAATCGTCAGAAAGAAACTGATAACGTATCTAGAGGAAAATGACCCAGAAAGGATGAAAGGCATAGTTAAACAGGAGAGTATTTGAACTCGAAGACGGACGAATTGTCGTTATGCATTTGCCCACCGTGCTAACACTACTGCCACCTACCGTCTTCAGTTTATATGTATATCAATACATATAAAACACACACACAGATATACATATATACGTATAGGCACACACACACACACACACACACACACACATATATATATATATATATATATATATATATATATATATATATAACAAATGTATGTACACTCATATGCAATTATATGTATATATATATATATATATATATTTGTGTGTATATATGTTTGTGCGTGCGTGTGAGTGTGCGTGCATGTGAATGTATGCGTACTTATATGTATACGCATGTATATGCATATATAAAACTTCATTGTCAATGAACGAATTTTCTTGAGGTGGCCATTTTATTATCATTTCCATCATTTTGAATTAATCTTTGCTCAAATCAGTAGTGTCAAAACACAAGATGGCAGCCATATTTTTCTGACTATTTTTTCGCTGGATGAATTCTACAATGAAAAAATAATTACATCGAAACAAACATTAGTTTACATAAAAGAGACATCTCTATATTCGAAAGATTGAGAAAAAAAATAATAAATAAAGACAAGAAGAAACAAGCACAGTAAAAATATAATTCTAAAAAAGTCTTTCCATCGTTCTAATAAGTATAAAGGAAATTACTTCTAACATAATATATATATATATATATAATCTGTACTTACACACACATAATCTGTACTTACACACACATGTATACTTGTAATGCATACATATATACATACACACACACACACACACACACACACAAACATATATATATGTATATGGAACAAAAACGCATTATATATATATATGTATATATATATATATATATATATATATATATATATATATATATATATATATATATATATATATATATATATATATATATATATATATATATATATATATATATATATATATATATATGTATGTATATATATATATATATATACATATATATATATATATATACATATATACATATTCGTCTGTATATACATATATAAATATGCATTCAAGAATATGTATGGCTATATATATATATATATATATATATATATATATATATATATATATATATATATATATATATATATATATATATATATATAAACACATATATATGCATATACAAGTGTTTATGTGTGTGTGCGCGCGCTTGTCTATATGTGTAGGACAGAAAGAAATAGGTAGAAAGATAAATTGATTGCCGAAAGAAAATTAGCGTGTGAGTGAGGGAGGGAGAGATTCAGAGAGAGAGAGAGAACGAGTGAGAGAGACAGAGAGATAGAGAGAGTTAGAGTGGGGTGGCAAAGAGAACGGTGAGGGATAGTGATGTGATTTTGTGTCTTTTTATTCGTATGCTTAAATATGTAAACATTGCACACAGACAGATTGTTCCGTACAGGATAGAAAATAATATTTACATCCTGACAAAGATATATTTCTCGATGATATTCGAAAAGCGACTTCATTTCAAATTGTCATAAACGAAACAAAAAAAATTACTGCATACGATTTTTTATTATTTTCTTTTTTCCTTCATGTTCGGTGTCTAATTTTACTTATAAATTATATGACAATAGACTCATGTCAGAACTGAGATATATACGAAAATACAATAGCGCCCATACAACCGTAGGTGGGTATATATCATTGCGGTCGTTTGTGTTCTAGGGTGTGATGTTGGTGCGTCATGTCCGTCTGATAATCTGTACTTACACACACATGTATACTTGTAATGCATACATATACACACACACACACACACACACACACACACACACACACACACATATATATATATATATATATATATATATATATATATATGGAACAAAAACGCATTATATATATATATGTATATATATATATATATATATATATATATATATATATATATATATATATATATATATATGGAACAACACGCAATGGAGGACATTAAAACGTTCGGACAGATAAACGACACAAAGCCGAACAAGAGAAAGAACAATTAGGACAGGCAAAATAATGACAGATCATTCTTGGCTTTCTTTCATTAGTCAAGTACCAGAGGTCACGACCATTGCGGACAGTTACACTTCAAATGGTTGGATCTGGTTGTCCCCAAAAAAGTGTAAGCTAAGAGCCTTAGACCCCTTTCTAAGACTAAAGGCGGTGCTCCAGCATGGCTACAGTCAAACGAGTGAAACGAGTAAAAGAGTAAGAGTATATGCCTTATTATAAGGGTAAATATTATCTATACACGCATTGTTTATTTGTGTGTGCGCTTGGGCTTGCGCGTGTGTGTATGTGTGAGTGTGTGTGTATGTGTGTGTGTGCATGTAGAAACACATCCGAGATGTCTCTCTTGGAGATTCTGAATGATAAAATCTGATTCCAACTTTCCTCTCATTGGAATGATGGTAAATCTCCCTATTTGAAACTCCGTCCAAGGGCTTAACGATTCGACTTCGATTTTAGACTTGCACTGCTGTATGGCTAGGAACCTACTTTCCTTAATGCATTCCTTAATGTGTTCGTCTTTACCACAACCACCACCACCACTAACATTTGAGAACTTGTGTTGGTCCTTTGCGTCTCCGTAACAAAGCGGACTGTTTAACTAAAACTTTTCGAGCTCCTGTTCCAGCATGGCTGTGTTCCAACGACAGAAATAAATAAGAAACTAAAAGATACGAGATAATTTCATGACCATAATGTCTGAGATGGCAGTGACCATAATGTCCCATCAGCCACTGAGTGGAGTGATGTGGTGAGGATGGTCAACTACTTAGTTAAAAGATTGACAAACGAAAACATTGCGCCAATAACCGAAGATCAAAAGCTGTATAGGATGGTATATTTTGTCACTTTGTCTATAGTTTGAAAAGAGGATCTTCTGTCCTTTAGTTGATTTCTTCTTCTTCTTCTTCTTCTTCTTCTTCTTCTTCTTCTTCTTCTTCTTCTTATTATTATTATTATTATTATTATTATTATTATTATTATTATTATTATTATTATTATTATTATTATTATTATTATTATTATTATTATTATTATTTGTATTCTCATTATTATTATCATTATTATTATCGCTGTTTTCGTTGTCGTTACTATTATTATTATTATTATTATTATTATTATTATTATTATTATTATTATTATTAATTTTATTAGTGGTGTTGTTGTTATCCTGTAAGGCAGTGAACGGCAAAATCGTTAGGACGCCTGCCAGAGTACTTAGTCTTATTTCCTTCGTGTTGACCTTCTGAGCTCAAATTCCGTCGAGATCGACTTTTGAGGTCGATAAAATCAGAAACAGTCGAGCCCTAGAGTCATAAATCGACTGAGCCCTCACTCGACTTTGCTGGCCTTGTGCCAAAATTTGTACCCAATATTGTTGTTGTGGCTGTGGTATTTATCTTTGCTAGTAGTAGTAGTAGTAGTAGTAGTAGTAGTAGTAGTAGTAGTAGTAGTAGTAGATTTGATGGATGTTGATTTCGTAGTTGAGGTGGTGCAAGCGCCAATGCCAATAACATCATTACTATCGTTATTATTGTTGATGTTGCCGATGTGACCATCATCGTCGTCATCATCTTCGTCGTCGTCATCATCATCATCATCATCATCATCATCATCATAATCATCATCGTCGTCGTCGTCGTCGTCGTTTTCGTCGTTGTCCGTCCGTCATCATCTTCATCCTCATCGTTATCATAACCACGATCATTATTATTAGCACGGTTAATTTTTTTTCTTGCTTTTCTCCATTTTATCTTCCTTATTTTTATCCGCCCACTAATCAAATTATATTCTTACGCATTTTTTTTTTTCTTAAGTAGTTATAAATATATTTCTTTGAAAATCCTCCAAAACATCTACAACAACAGAAGCTGCAGAACAACCATTACCTCTACCATCAGCAGCAGGAATAAAAAAAAAAGGCAATAACAACTTCAGTAGATATAGCATCATCAAAAAATAAAATAATCTATATTAATACAACAAATAGATGTTGGAAATCGGCATATTTTGTGAAGAACATTTAGAATTAATCAATTCGCTTTTGTATGAATTTTTTCTATGACTGTTTTGTAATATCGTTTTTATATTCTGCTTTATTTTTTCTTACATTACTATTTTGATTTTTTACAAGACTTGAGTACCACATTGATAAATCTATAAAATAATCTGTGAAAAATAAACTAAAAGCATGAATCTTGTATTGATATGAGATTTGAAAACATTTAGTATCAAGCTACAAGTGCTACGCTTTGGTGGATTTACAAATATATCTTTGAGTATTTTGCTGCATCTCTCCCCGTTCTCTTTTCAAAGCCGAGCATTTAGCGCTTTTGGGGTAAGTTAAAATGATACTATCCATTTACATGATTCTATGAGATCTAAAATACGTTTCCATGAATATGAGCTGCTCTGTCAATATTGGAAATCATTGTTGATAAACTGAAATATTTGTCGAAAATAATTTAGGTTCCATTCTGGTTTTACTTAAAATTTGGGATATTATTGAATCAAAATTGGAATGACATTTGAAAGGATTCTGTATTTCATTTTGAAATTATTTCTATATAGTTCTGATATGAACATTGAGAAAATATCCACTACGTTTCTTTTATCCTTAAATAATATACAACAAAATGTCTACATTAGAGGCAAGGACATTTTTCTGTTAATTCCATTCCTCAGATATTAACAGAATCATTAATTATTTAACAAATATTGTAATTAAACCTGATGGATATCTAAGCAGAAATGTTATCTACATTAAATGGTATTGTTTTATATTTATCGTAAACAAGAAAGTGATGTAACAAACAGGTGAGAGAATTTAGTAATTTCTTTCGGCAGACAGAGAGAAATGAAAAGATATGTCATGGTAGAATGAATCTTATAAAACCATTCTTGTCGCTGTTTTTACATTTGTATTAACTGGCATATTTATTAGAAGGCCCGTAAAATGCGGCATTTCATCCGTCATTACACTTCGGGTCCAAATTACGCCATGGTCAACACTGCCTTTCCTCTTTTCACACGCAATGATACAAGCGAATTTGAGCATTGTTGTCGATGTAATCGACTAGAAGTGGCTCCTGGAATAACGGGTCTTTGCCCTAAATTAGAAAGGATGCTACAGTTGTTTTACATTTTCTTACATTTTGTTTCAATTGAACACTGATGATTTAGATTTGAAAAATGTTATTTAACCCGTGACCACCTTCCTCTTCTGTATTTCTTTACTTCTGAATCCAGTTCTAAGTATTGTTATATATAACAATATGAAATCCAACTGACAGACATTGGAGGTGTCAGATTTATTACTAATTGCTAACCGACCCGATTCACTGGGTTCAAGATTTACCGACGTCAATATTGCCTTCCATCGTTTCGTGGTGCGTAAACAAGTGGTCCTGAAATACGGTGGAACTTTATTTCTATTCCTGTATGTTTATCTCATACTCGCATATTCTCAGGTGCGTTGTGGGACATTATGAAGAGAAATGCAGTCATTAGTCAACAAGTACGATACTTGAAAAATCGCTATACATGGCTTCATCAAATGATCTCGTTCTTCAAGTAATTCTAACTAAACCCAAACTGCAAAAACGGTACTCACATGTATTAACACACACACACGTTCATGTATACATGTACAAACATGTATGTCTATGGAAACACAAACAAGGGTATGTACATACATACATACATACATACATATATATATATATATATATATATATATATATATATACATATACACACTTGCAATGCATCTTGATGTTGCCGGATGTTATGACCTACACACCCATTGTATTATTTGTTCTGTTTTTAATGGGCAGAATCGGCTACAAACTCCTAATATTTCACTGTCATGTGATGTTTTATGCATGCGTAGAATTTTACTGAAAAATCAGACGTAAAATATATCAGTCCACCACAAGAAAGAACTCCTCGCCCCACATGACTGTATTCCCTTATAATATATAGAGAAATGGATGTCTTTTAATGAAATTGTTTTGGCTGTGGCTTATTTTAATGCGATATTTATGTGTGCGTTTTCATAAATATTCCTCTGACATAATCACCCCTACATACGTTTTCATCGCTTAACAATCATGGCCAAATTTGGAAGTATTGCTCAAGTTTGTCTCCTTTTGGAATGGAGAAATGTATGTAAAAATAACTTCTTTTTCGTGCACACACACACAAACACGCATGTGCAAACTATGGTATTTGTTGGTGCGTGCAAGCGAAAAATTACAGCTCAACACCAATAGAAGTAACCTATCTTTAATTTGTAATTCATGTTTCTGGCGAGCGTATTGATAAACCTGGCCTAATCTTGATTTCCCACTTTTCTGTTTCCCAAAATTTGTTGCGATTGCTGTATATTGATTATGATTTGGCCAAAAAGTTACGTTTTCAAAGTTGTAAATTTTCACCCTCCCCAACTCAAATGTCTAGCTTTGAATCTTTTTTTTTTTTTTTTTTTTGTAATCCACCCTCACCACATCACTCTACGCAGTGCTTGAAGGCACTACCGTGTAAGTCATTATGGTCAAGAAATCTCTCGTGTCTTTTAATTTCGTATCTTTTAATTTCTTTTGTTTTTGTTTTGCAATCCAAGAAAATTTCAATTTCGAAACTTTTTCTGAAATAAACACTCAATAATTGTTTCTCAACCTTCACCACCCATCACATACGCGCTTTCAAAAAGGTAAAAACACGGAATGTTTTAGCTTTTTTGCAAACGTGAAGGTTTCCTCAGAAATAATGTCGTCTAGGTGTTGTTTGTAGCATGCCGTGTTGTTTGGTGATGGTGGTAGTTTGAGATTCATTACATGCGGTATTTCATTAGAATTCTACGTATGCGTGAACCATCGAATGAAGTGAAATATTAGAAGCACACACAGACTCAGACACACACATACATTTCATCATGTTGAACTATTAATTCCTACAATAATTTTTTCTCACTGTTATTTCTCGCTCAATCCTTTGTCAAAGACCGTCGACTCGAAACGTCCTTGACTTTTCCATTCTTCTCGGGCGTTAAAGTAATACACATGTTCATTTGTCTTCGTCTGTTGTTTTATATAAATTTGAACTATATATATATATTCATGCATGCATACAAAACATACGTACATACATACATACATACATACATACACACATACATATAACACATACATACATATAGACATATATATTTGCAGATCGTCCATACCTGCAAATTTATAGCCAATTCTATAGGTAAAATATGGACACACTGTATATATTTGGTCATATAAAACTGTACACATATATTATTGTTAAGTCGGGATATTTGGCTGCCAAATCAGATCTGATGTGGAGCAGCTGCAACATACATCAGCAATCTAATCCTTAGACCCCTTTCAGAAAAAGACAATGTTTTATTAGTAAAGCTTCATTGAATGTCATACGAGAAAGTAATCAAACGGTATTCATTATATATTTGGCTCCAGGCCATTTGTGGAAGGAACGAGATTCATTACATCCTTCTGTATTAACATATATCTATCTATCTATATATATATATATATCCATGTATATATATATATATATATATATATATATATATATATATATATATATATATATATATATATATATATATATATATATATATATATACATATATATATATATATATATATATATATATATATTGAGCGTGAATGTTTTCGTGTCGGTATACATGCGTGCGTGCATGCGTATGTATGTCTGTGCGTATATTAATTAATATCGACAGATTGCATTATTAACATCAAAGAATGATGATATCTATTATATACTTTCAGTAAAAATTTTCTCCTGTATGCATCCAAAAGTATGCATGGATTCTTATTGCTTTCTGTATGCAGACTATATTGCTGCCTGCTGTGGTTTCCCAATAGAAACAAAACATTTGGGAAAGTGAATTAGTTCAGAAGTCATTCACTAAAATAATTAAGCACATGAATTATCTCGATTACTCTGACCGTCTTAAAGCATTGAAACTCTATTCTCTCCAGCACTGCCGTGAGCGATGCATCGTTTGCGTCATGTGGAGAATATAGAACCAGCCTTATCCAAATGACTTCAACATTAGCTTCAAGATTCATCCAAGGCTCGGATCATGAACCATAAGTCCCCTACCCAATTCAGGATCACAACACAGAAATAGAGACCAACACAATTTTCCTCAATAGGTTCTGCCCTATTTGGTATTATCTCCAGACAGATGAAAGCAAAAAGGATCCCCTTACTTTTAAACGGAATCTGGACACATTTTTTCAAGGAATACCAAATAACCCACGTTTACTCGTATACACCAAGAAATCCCTACTCGAATGGACCATGATACCACTAAACTTGAGTTAAGAATGATTTAGATAATCCTATCAGGCGGGATTATTAAGCTAGACATGGCATGGAGAAATCTTTGTTCGAAACATATATCCACGTTTAAATTTATCTAAGTATATATATATATATATATATATATATATATATATATATATATATATATATATATATATATATATATATATATATATACGAGGTCTGATCAATAGGTGTCGGGACTGTTGCCATAGTAACGAAGCTAAAACATGCAGAGTAAAGCTGCTAGGCAAAGCTTGACCTCGAAGCCTGCTCTCCATGCACACTAAGTTTTCACTTCTAGCTCATTTCTGCTGTTTACAGCAGTGCTTGGGAATAACGTGTGTAACGTGCGGTGGTCTCATTGACCACGACAGAGAAAGTTGTCAGGGAGATACCTGCTCAGAATCTCAGTTAATGTTGCAGTAAAAGTATGAAGAGGTGTGTACGAGCCGCACACAAGTGTACGGGTGATGCAGACCTTTACAAGATGGCCGAGAAACTGCCGATACTGACGAATGTCCTGGGAGACCAGCAACGAGCAGAACTGAGAAAAACATCTGAAATGTGTGTGCAGTTGCGAGGGAGCTCATCGAATAATCATCCGTGAGTCATCAGAAGTTGTGCAGATTAGATACGGTTCAGTTCAGTATATTTTCACTGAAGATTAGGGTATGAGACACGTGTCTGCCGAGTTTGTGCCAAAACCGGTTTCAGCTGACCAAAACGATACTCGAGTTTCAGTTGCACACTCTCTCCGTCATGGTGTCGAGAACGATGAAAACTTTTTGAAAACATTGCGTAGGCTTCTGAGGAAGTATCGCCAAACTTTTGGCATAATTTGATGCGAGTTCTCTGCGTAACCTTCTCCTACATGTCGCACATTACTTGCAAGCACTGTCGTAAACAGCAGAAGTGAATAAGGAAATTAAAACTCAGAGCGCAGGCGCAGCGGATTTCAAGGTCAATCTGTGCCAATCGGAACAACAAGTCCGGATACTTATTGACCAGACTACATATATATACATACATATATATATATATATATATATATATATATATATATATATATATATATATATATATATATATATATATATATATATATATATATATATATATATATATATATATAAGCAATGTTAATTCTCTAAATGAAGTATTAACAGTAACTGCACGATAAAGTGTAGTATATTGCCACTTAAGTGTGGCTGACCCCTGTATATGTATGTGTGTGTGTGTGTGTGTGTGTGCGTGTGTGTGTGCGTGTGTGTGTGTGTGTGTGTGTATATATCGGGGTAGGGAAGCAAAATTTACAATATTTGAAGGCAGGGATTGAAAGACAGTGTACGACCAATTAATTTATTTGTCACAGGAAAATTTACATAATAGAAAATAT
>NC_142933.1:102278572-102281072 GCF_046866305.1 Octopus bimaculoides
TATTAACAGTAACTGCACGATAAAGTGTAGTATATTGCCAGTTACTGTTAATACTTCATTTAGAGAATTAACATTGCCTGTATTCACCTTTTCGATATCAGTGAAGAATTTCACTGGAAAAGTAGATATAAGATTGCCAGGATTGTGTCTCTCTCACCAGGGTCAGTGGCTGTCGAATTCCGACGAAGGGAAATAACCCTGAAATCCGGATCCGTTCGTGCTACAGATCATGGTGAGAGGGATAACTTCCCTTGGCAAACAGGACACAGTCGTGTGTCGATAAGCCAGCTGGAGGAGATGTCCTCCTGGGGCTAAAAGCAACAGTAACATCCGCCCCTAGGGGTCAGCTACACTTAAGTGGCAATATACTACACTTTATCGTGCAGTTACTGTTAATACTTCATTTAGAGAATTAACATTGCTTGTTTTCACCTTTTCGATATCAGTGAAGAATTTTACTGGAAAAGTAGATATAAGATTGTTAGGATTCTGTCTCTCTCACCAGGGTCAGTGGCTGTCGAACGCCGACGAAGGGAAATAACCCTGAAATCCGGATCCGTTCGTGCTACAGATCATGGTGAGAGGGATAACTTCCCTTGGCAAACAGGACACAGTCGTGTGTCGATAAGCCAGCTGGAGGAGATGTCCTCCTGGGGCTAAAAGCAACAGTAACATCCGCCCCTAGGGGTCAGCTACACTTAAGTGGCAATATACTACACTTTATCGTGCAGTTACTGTTAATACTTCATTTAGAGAATTAACATTGCTTGTTTTCACCTTTTCGATATCAGTGAAGAATTTTACTGGAAAAGTAGATATAAGATTGTTAGGATTTTGTCTCTCTCACCAGGGTCAGTGGCTGTCGAACGCCGACGAAGGGAAATAACCCTGCAATCCGGATCCGTTCGTGCTACAGATCATGGTGAGAGGGATAACTTCCCTTGGCAAACAGGACACAGTCGTGTGTCGATAAGCCAGCTGGAGGAGATGTCCTCCTGGGGCTAAAAGCAACAGTAACATCCGCCCCTAGGGGTCAGCTACACTTAAGTGGCAATATACTACACTTTATCGTGCAGTTACTGTTAATACTTCATTTAGAGAATTAACATTGCTTGTTTTCACCTTTTCGATATCAGTGAAGAATTTTACTGGAAAAGTAGATATAAGATTGTTAGGATTTTGTCTCTCTCACCAGGGTCAGTGGCTGTCGAACGCCGACGAAGGGAAATAACCCTGAAATCCGGATCCGTTCGTGCTACAGATCATGGTGAGAGGGATAACTTCCCTTGGCAAACAGGACACAGTCGTGTGTCGATAAGCCAGCTGGAGGAGATGTCCTCCTGGGGCTAAAAGCAACAGTAACATCCACCCTTAGGGCTCAGCCACACTTAAGTGGCAATATACTACACTTTACATATATATATATATATATATATATATATATATATATATATATATATATATATATATATATATATATATATATATATATATATATATATATATATATATATATATATATATATATATATATATATATATGCATATATACATATATATATATATGCATATATATATATATATATATATATATATATATGTGTGTGTGTGTGTGTGTGTGTGTGTGTGTACACTGATAGATTGATAGATAAATAGAGAAAGAGTGAAAGAGACGTATGCATGTATGTGTATGTGCAGACACGTATATATATTTATATATATCAGACAAATATGTGGCTATTGATCATACGTAAAATATATTATTTATAATATTGAACTTTGGGAGGGGCATTATACCGGTAATAATAAACATACGCACTGGTTTAGCCCTTAATTGTTATTGTTAGTTAATGGGTTAGTTGATGAGTTAGTTATCCGTTAACTATCGATCCGCCGTGTTTTACTAGTTAAACACTTTGGTCAAACACTCAATCGTTCAAACATTCAGTATTGTTAGTGATATATGTCTTTTTGTTATATAAATCTTTCTTAAAAATACACAAACACGTGTGTGCGCAGACACGTGTTTTTACATTCACGTGTACACGCACGTTCGAGTGTGTATGTCAATCATGAATGTCATTATAAAGATATTCATGGCAGATATTATATGTTATCAATTTTTTTTCTAAATTCTGTACGTTTGCCTCTTATTGGTTACACACATGATAATGCATTGGATTCCAATTATGAAACTTTATGTCTAAATCAAAAATGATAAACACTATTTCACCGAGGCTTCTGCATTGAATGTGAGTTTGAAGGGTATTAAATATATTTTTTTCAAAAGCGACATTCATGTAAGCGATAAGATACTGGAATGCGTTTCACGAGGCTGGCTCTTTCTCTCCCCTCCCTTTCTGTATATATATAAGTATATATATAAGTATATATATATATGTGTGCATACACGCAAACACACACACATACACACACACACACACACATACACACACACACACACACACACACACACATATATATATATATATATATATAT
>NC_142933.1:102286072-102288572 GCF_046866305.1 Octopus bimaculoides
TAATAATAATGATTATAAAAGTTAAAATAATACTAATAATAATAACAATAATAATAATAACAACAACAACAACAACAACAACAACAATAATAATAATAATAATAATAATAATAATAATAATAATAATAATAGTATATATGAGGACCACAGGAACATTAATATTAGGAACAATAATATGAATAATGGTGTTACGATAAAAACAATATTAATAGTAAATAAGAATAATGATATCAGTAACAAGAACAGCAGTAATAACTGTTAATGAAGAAAAACAGTGAAAGACGATAGCAAAGAGAGAGAAAGGGGCAGCAAGAAGAAAGAGGAATGGGAATATAAAGAATTGGTTCATGTTCTAGCAAGACACGCAACTAGTCAAAAGAATTGATTTCACAAATACACGCAAAACAAAGTCATGTTTTATTTTTGAAATATTTGATGTATCTCTTCTATGCATACATGTCAACAAACTTGCGCGCACTCACGGAAACACACAGACACTCACACACACACACACACACACACACACACACACACACACACACACACACACACACACACACATGCATAAGTGTATATATAGATATGTATATATATATATATATATATATATTTGTTTTGCATCCCCAAGTACAACAAAATATATATATATATATATATATATATATATATATATATATATATATATATATATATATATATATATATATATATATATATATATATATATATATATATATATATGCGTATATGTGTTTATAAATATACAAATATATATACATACATATATGTATATATGTTACAGTCTGTCATACCGGCCATGACGAAATACCACAAGGTATAGAAAATACGTATTCGCCTTTATATATTTATATATTTAATCCTTTATATTGAACACTCAATATATTTCATATATTCCATAAGACATATTCCATATATTCAATAAGACATTCAATACTTTATTTCATCGTACCATCCATCTTTTTTTATATTATATATTATATATTCCATATTCTATATCCCACATAAATTTTACAAGAATATAAATAAAAAACATGAAAAACAGACAGAGTTGGAACTCTTTTAAATAAAATATATTCCTCTATACACGCTCATACAAAACCCTTTGTTTTGTATTTATATTTTATTCATATATATATATATATATATATATATATATATATATATATATATATATATATATATATATATATATATATATATATATATATATCCACACAACTATATGTGTATGCATATGTATGTATGTATGCATATATATGTGCCAGTGAATGTATTTCCCTGAAATAGTATATCCTTACGAGAGTGAAACAGACTTCTTCATCTAGCCAGTCATGCTACTTCAGGCTGATGACGAGCAAAGACTCAGAAACATGTCCCTGAATGCAGGCTAGGCTGGAGGAGTTTGTCTGCCCCTCGTAAGGATAAGGGCACAGGAAATGTGTCAAGGCCTAATAGGAAACGGTCTGGCTTCCTAGGGTTAAACAGCAGTAGTATATTCCCTTATTGGGACTGTCACGTTAAGTTGGCAGTATACAACTACTTTATATATATATGTATATTTATATATATATATATATATATACATATATATATATATATATATATATATATATATATATATATATATATATATATATATATATATGTATATATATATATATATACATATATATCATATATATATATATATATACATATATATCATATATATATATATATATATATATATATATATATATATATATATATATATATATATATATATATATATATATACATATATATATATATATATATATATAAATATATTTATATATATATATGTATGTATGTTTGTATGTATGTATGTATATATATATATATGATATATATGTATGTATCTTGCGAAAGCAAATCAACATATTAACTTTCCTATCCTAATGTTACCCGAAAAGCGGGTAACATTATGTAAGCGCTACGGAAGCCCCGCTCTTAAGCTCCCTCTTCAATAATAGCATGAGTGAGAAGTTCAAGGAAGGTTGTGTGTGAGCATGTATATGTTAAATAAAATAAGATAACAAGGCCTAGGCAATTTGTTATCTGTATGTATACAGATATATATGCAGACAGATAGAAAGAAATAAGAAAGACTTACACAAACACACTCACACACACACACACACACACAGATAGATAGACAGACAAACTGACAGATAGATAGATAGATAGATAGATAGATAGATAGATAGATAGATAGATAGATAGATAGATATTTACGTGTGTGCATTCATGCTTATTTCCTATAGTCGCCGTTAAGTGCCAGACGTCAATATTTAAGTACTGGTTTAAATTTGCTGGTGCTCCAGCATGACCACATTATAATAACTGAAACAACATAAGGAGAAAACATGCACACACACACGCTCACACAATTATATATGTATCTTTATATATACTTATGCAATTCTATATATATCTGTGTGTGTGTGTGTACGTGCGT
>NC_142933.1:102293572-102313572 GCF_046866305.1 Octopus bimaculoides
TAATTGTAGTCCTCGTTTTTTCCTTCCCTGTTCTCTCTGCTGCGCTCTCTCTTTCTCTCTTATCCTCCTTCCCCTTACCCTCTTTATATGGCACACACATGACCCGTGACTAATTTACTCCACCTCTGTCTTTCGCCACTGGACGCTTAACATGCCGATCAACATCTATCTCGTTCCTTGCTATTTCTCTGTCTATATCCATTGAAAATGTCTTCCAGGCATTACCCATTATACCCGACTGTTTGGCCGAAAGGCCGTATTTATTCCGTCTTCGTCAATCGTTTTAAATTACACATGTTTATTTTCGAACGTCCACTCTGTACCGACTTTGTTTGCTCGAGCCCTAATTCTCCGCAAATTTTGCGAGTGCCGCCTATATTTGAAATTCACAGTCATCGTTAAAACCATGAAACTGAGTATTAATATTTCGGTCGATAACTAAAGAAGAATTAGGGTCCTTCTGTGTCTGTCGTAGGTGAACGTTGTTTAGTATTTAATGCATTTTTCATTTATTAACTGAAGGTCTCGCTTCTCGACTTCAGTTAACATTAAGTTTGTGTGTGTATGGATAGATAGATAGATAAATAGATGGATAGAGAGATACACAGATAGATATGTTTCTTTATTAGCCACACAGGGCTCAACACAGACGGGACAAAATACAAATGTAGAGTTTTTTTCTTATCGAGGGGGGCGAAAACAAAGCAGAAAAAAAAACAAAAGTGAGGACAACGATGAAAAAAAACATCGCAAAACGTTTGGGGTATTTACAAAAAATACGAAATAATACAGAAAATTCCCAATAAATGGGGAGGTTATCCGTGGAAAGAAAAACCTACGAAAAGACCACGGTAACCTCGGTCCTTAGTGTCACAGTTTGTTAAATAAAATTCCTTTTAGTTATGCAAGAAACGTAAGTAAATCTCTGTATAGATAGGAAGATAGATAGATAGATAGATAGATAGATAGGTTTCTTTATTAGCCACACAGGGCTCAACACAGAGGGGACAAAATACAAATGTAGAGTTTTTTTTCTTTTCGAGGGGGGCGAAAACAAAGCAGAAAAAAAAACAAAAGTGGGGACAACGATGAAAAAAAACATCGCAAAACGTTTGGGGTATTTACAAAAAATACGAAATAATACAGAAAATTTCCAATAAATGGGGAGGTTATCCGTGGAAAGAAAAACCTACGAAAAGACCACGGTAACCTCGGTCCTTAGTGTCACAGTTTGTTAAATAAAATTCCTTTTAGTTATGCAAGAAACGTAAGTAAATCTCTGTATAGATAGGAAGATAGATAGATAGATAGATAGATAGGTTTCTTTATTAGCCACACAGGGCTCAACACAGAGGGGACAAAATACAAATGTAGAGTTTTTCTTTTCGAGGGGGTCGAAAACAAAGCAGAAAAAAAAAACAAAAGTGGGGACAACGATGAAAAAAAACATCGCAAAACGTTTGGGGTATTTACAAAAAATACGAAATAATACAAAAAATTCCCAATAAATGGGGAGGTTATCCGTGGAAAGAAAAACCTACGAAAAGACCACGGTAACCTCAGTCTTTAGCGTTACAGTTTGTTAAATAAAATTTCTTTTATTTAAGCAAGAAACGTGAGTAACTCTCTGTTTACCAAATTTTAAAACGTTTTATAGAATCATGGTCAAGGTGGCTTCGTCATTTATACGTGCCATTCTTGCTACATGTATCCATCTTTTTTCGAAACATTTGCTAGACAACACTTGCCTCTCTACTCTCACCTTCCTTTTCAAGTGATACTTGAAAAAGTTGATGAGAGATTGACCAGAGAGGAAAGTATTTGTCTCTAATCCTTTCAGACGCGTCCACCAGATGCATTCTTTGGCCATAGCCACAAGTACGATAAATACAGCTCTTCCTTCCCGTTTAAAGGAAGGAGGCGTGATGATATTGACGATAGACTCGGTTGATAAACCGACTCGTCCTACACGCGACAGCAGTCGTTCGACATAAGCCCACAGCTCCGAAATGGTTGGACACTGCACGAGTGCGTGCAGAACGGTTTCATCGCTCTGACCGCATCTCGGGCAGGTCGGCCCCGCATTTCGCGAGCCGTGTCTATAGAGCTTATCCCGAACGGGTAGCGCCTCTCGGTAACACTGCCAGGCCAGGGATCTCTGGAAGTTGTCCATAGGTCCCGGCCCGAAAGTCGTCCTGAACAGGCGGGTCAGGTATTCCTCGTCGACGCCCAGGTTCGCCCCGAGATCGTCGTCGTACCTGCCCTCCACTAATCCCCTATAGAATGACTTCGCTGTGATGCAGCTGCTCAAGGTCGACTCGGGACGGCAAAGTTGTTGCAGAGCAACGCGACACTCGCCGTGCCATTCGCACAAACGGCGACCAAACCTGCTCACCGTCGTCTATGTAGAGCCGGAGATGTCGCAGTCTCAGCACATGTCTGCGCATCAACCACGGCATGCCCAGCCCTCCTTTCAGCGGGTGTTGGCAACAAACGGATCGCCTCACCATCGGAACGCTTCCTTTCCACAAAAAGCGGAAGAGGATGCGCTCCATTTCGGTGATGGCGCGATTGGGACAAGGCACGACGGTCAGGCGGTATTCGATGACGGACGCGATGTAAGCGTTCGCCACCTCCGCCCGACCTTTTAGGGACAGCCTCCTCTCGGACAATTGCCGGCAGAGAGTGGCCACCCTACTCGTTATCTCGTCCCAGTTCTTCTTCATTTGCAGGTCCGGACCGAACCAGACTCCGAGCAGCTTGACCGGACCGTCCGTCCAGCGTCCCACTACTCAGGCGCTGCCGGACGGTATCGGCTTGCTTCTCCAGGTGCCGAGCAGCAAACCCACCGACTTATCCCGGTTGATTTTCGCTCCCGTCAACGCTACGTAGTCTTTCAGCGTCTCGCACCCCAAATTGATCAGGGCCCCACCCATGCCAGGTTCCTAAACTACCCTCTCTATGATGTAGCGCATCAGATGGAGGTTGTCATGGATGCTCCGGCCCGGCACGGCGCACGTCTGCTCCGTGCCGACCAGTTTCTCGATGACAAGCGCCAACCGCTTGGCTAACACCCTGGCCAAAATTTTCATGTTTGCATTGAGCATAGTGATGGGCCTAAAGTTATCTATGGCGTCCCCCTTGTTTGGATCTTTCTTCAGCAGCGTTACCGCTCCTCGGCTCACAAAACCGGGAATGCTCCCGTTCTGCTGCCAGTTGCAGTACACGGCCGCCAAGACGTCTCCAAACAAGTCTGTCATACAGTTGTAAAGCTCGTAGGGCAGACCATCCAAACCCGGAGATTTGTCCGTCGAGCAACCCGCCATCGCGTCCCTCACCTCCTCCGCCGTGATGACCCCTTCGCAGCACTCCGCCTCTCTTGCCGAGAGTCGTGGCAAGCTGTGCAGGTAGGCACTAAAGTCCACCCTGCCTTCTCGCTCGCCACTCCTCCCGAACAGTCGGGCAAAATGCCGCTGAAACGCCTCGCACATCTTGCTCGGCTCGAGCAATTCGCGCCCCTGTTCGTCTACCAGAGACCGGATGGTGGCTCTGTTACCCCGCTGCGCCTCCGCCACCAGGGCCTCTCTTGCGGCTCCAACACCTTCATTCCTCAGAGCACGCATCCTTGCCCTGACAGCACACCCTTCGTGTTTAGCATTGAAGTGTTGGTCGAGGGCCAACCTCGCCGCTAAAACGTCGGATGCGATGCCACTTCGCAATGCCTCTTCTAACTTTATCACTAGCTCCCCCTCTACTCTGTTCCTCTCTACAGCTAGTGCCCTGCTATACCTTATTGCTTCCGCCCTTACTGCTCTCTTGAGGGCAAACCACCATTTGTTGTTGACGATGGCTCCCGTCAAAGCCCTCTTTACTAACGTGCTAATTCGGTCTCTGAAAACCTGTCTCGACGGGAAAGACGCGTTTAATTTCCAGTAACCGGGACCCTGCCTATGTGCCTTATCTAAGTCTAGCGTACACGTCACAAGTTTGTGATCCGTGTAGCTGACTATGTGGAAATGTGGACATCCTAAACTATCTCTATCTCTTGTCCTACACACTATCCTATCTAGATACGATCTCGACGACCCAATGCGGTTGCTCCAAGTCCACGTTGGCACATTTGGGTGGTCGAGTCGGTACCTGTCAGAAAACTGGAAGCGTCTGAGCAGGTCTATGAGGCTCTTGCATCCCCTTCTAGTTTTGTCACTCCCCACGTAGTCTAGATGCGTGTCCAAGGTAGCATTACAATCCCCCACTAAAAGTAAGGGACGAGACGTTCCCAGGAATACTTCTAGACGTCGAAAGAAGTCCGACCGACCTGTTAAAGGAGGCACATAAACTGCCAGCAACCGAAAAGCGCATCCATCGCTGCCGTCCACATCTAGGACAACCAGTCTACCCTCCGGGTCCGTAAATATCGTCTTTACTTGGAGATTCAGACTCTTGCGAAAAAGAACCGCCGTGCCACTACCGCCCATCCTCGGCAGACAGGGAGAAAAATAAATGTTAAACTGTCCGCCAAACACGGACTTTAAGGCCCGCGGTTCATGGAGTCTGGTCTCACTAATGGCTATGATATCCAAATTGTGTGACTTGATGTCATTTAAGAGGTACCCTTGTTTCCAAGGCGACCCCAAGCCACGCACGTTCACACAGCCAATCTTCACCATGATTCTATTTATACGTGTGCTTTAAAGCACAAAACAAAAGAACAAAGTGTTACTTACCGTTAGAAAGTTTTGTTTCCTCCTTGGATTTTTCACCAAGGAGGCTATTGTACAATTTCTTACACAAATATTTCTGGAATCCCCCTACCGAGTTGGGGTAGAGGGATTTTATTGTGTTGTGTAATGCTGGTGTTACATGAATAATTTTAATGTGTTTTGGCGGTGTTGTACGTGGGTGGTTGTTGGTTTTGATATCGTTATTTGTGATGTTTGTTTTAGAGTTGATGTAATTCATCAACTCTGTGTTTGTACTGTCTATTGCTGTTAGCATTGTTTTTTTTATATTACTATTGGTGTTAGTAGTATTTTCGGGAGATGTGAATCTCCCTGCTTTGTTTGTGTTTGCATTTTGTTTTGTTTTCTTCTTACTGCGCTTCCTCTTTCCTTTCGTAGCTATTTTCCACTCCTCCCCACTCTCTTCATCGGATGATGGGAGATCTGAGGAGTCAGAAAGAGGTAACGGCAAATTTTGTGCGTCTGTGTGTGTTTCTGTGAGTGTTTGTGTTGCTGTTTTTATTGATGTTGGCTGCGTGTTATGTGTGTGGGGTGTATATGATATGGGGGAGGGAGAGGCAGTCTTGGAATTTTCTTTTTTTTTCTTCTGTTTTTGCAGTTTCTGTTGTCTTTTCTGTTGTGGTTATTGCTGATATTTCTGTTGTTGATTTTTGTGTTGCTGGTGGTGTTGGTAGTAAGGCTTTTCTGTTGGGGGTATTTGGTAGTTGCTTCTGTTGTTGTTGTTGTTGTTGTTGTTGTTGTTTTTGTTTAGCGGCCAGAGGGCAGTCCTTTTTCAGATGTGCTTCGCTGTTGCATAGGTAACAGCGAGGTCGCCTGCCCTCTACCACCACATACAGCTTGTGGTCCTCTGCCAATCTAATGTTTGGAGGAATTTTCTGTGAAGCCTCCTCCGTGATGTGGAGAAGGATTTCCAGATTTTTCCCTCCCCAGTTCTTTTCCTCTCCGTCCGTAATCTCCAAAATATTTGCCTCCTCCATTTCCAGGCATACGGCCGATATCAGCCATTGGGTGTCCACCTCCGATGGCACATTTTTTATTATAACTTTGCTCACTCTCTGTCCTAGATAACTCGGTATCATTACCAAGTCATCTGTGCGGAGAGAGAGTGTCGAAAATTGTTTAGCTAAATGTTCATCCAGAAATCTCACTTGCACCGTTCCAAATTTTCTTCCCCAGGAGACATGATTTTGATAAGGCCAAGTTTTTCTAAGTCAAACTTCAATTTTATCTATGCTAACATTTTCTACACGTCTGTTTTTTGTGTTTACCAGTTTATAAATGATGCACTTTTTGTTTTTCATTTCTATAATATCTTTTGGTATGTTTATTCTGACATCATCTCCTTCTTTCGTAAGAAGGGATTTTGTGTCTTTTATTTGTTTTTGTGTGAATGTCACTATTGTTCTTTTTTCCTTTAGAGCATTTGCGAAAATTGTTTTTGTTGTGCTGGCGGACATGTTCTTCTGGATATTTTTGTTTATGTTGGTGTATGTACTGCCTGGTTCAAAGGTGGTGGTAGTGGCAGCAGAGTTTGTTGAACAGGTGATGGTGTCATTGCTGACGGCCGATAACTTTACGTCCTTGTTGTTGCTGCTGTTGTTGTCGTTGTTGTTGTTGTTGTTGTTGTCGTTGTTGTTGGTGGTGGTGATGATGGCGTCAGCAGCAATGGTGCTTACGTCAGAGACATTTGTGACGGTTTTCACGCATGGTTTTGTAACCTTGGTTACAGTTTTGTTTTTGTTGTTGGTGTTGGTGGCGGTGGTGGTGGTGGTGAGAGGGCTGTTAGTAGCTGTAATCACCGTCTTTGTGACGTTTACAGCAACTGCGTTCCTGTCACTGTGTGAGCATGCGCTATTCTGTTCTTTTTTCTCTTCTGGCATCTGAAGCCTCGGGAAATGCTTGTCAAAAGAACAAGACAAGCGTTCCAAAATTATGTTTCTCGACATTTTTCAAATGTCAAGAAGCAAATTTTTGTATTTTGCTAGGGCCGAAACTGCCCCTGGGGGCCAATTCCTGCCCTTGAAAATACACACAAATGAAGCCTAGGTGCTTCGCAACAAAATCATTTAAAAATTCCAACAAAATGTGGACAATAAAAGGTCAAATAAAAGTTTACCTTCGCAGCCGATGTGACAGCACGTCCGTGAGAAGAGATAGATAGATAGATAGATAGATAGGTTTCTTTATTAGCCACACAGGGCTCAACACAGAGGGGACAAAATACAAATGTAGAGTTTTTCTTTTCGAGGGGGTCGAAAACAAAGCAGAAAAAAAAACAAAAGTGGGGACAACGATGAAAAAAAAAAAAAAAAAAAAGAAAAAACATCGCAAAACGTTTGGGGTATTTACAAAAAATACGAAATAATACAAAAATTCCCAATAAATGGGGAGGTTATCCGTGGAAAGAAAAACCTACGAAAAGACCACGGTAACCTCGGTCTTTAGCGTCACAGTTTGTTAAATAAAATTTCTCTGTTTACAAAATTTTAAAACGTTTTATAGAATCATGGTCAAGGTGGCTTCGTCATTTATACGTGCCATTCTTGCTACATGTATCCATCTTTTTTCGAAACATTTGCTAGACAACACTTGCCTCTCTACTCTCACCTTCCTTTTCAAGTGATACTTGAAAAAGTTGATGAGAGATTGACCAGAGAGGAAAGTATTTGTCTCTAATCCTTTCAGACGCGTCCACCAGATGCATTCTTTGGCCATAGCCACAAGTACGATAAATACAGCTCTTCCTTCCCGTTTAAAGGAAGGAGGCGTGACGATATTGACGATAGACTCGGTTGATAAACCGACTCGTCCCACACGCGACAGCAGTCGTTCGACATAAGCCCACAGCTCCGAAATGGTTGGACACTGCACGAGTGCGTGCAGAACGGTTTCATCGCTCTGACCGCATCTCGGGCAGGTCGGCCCCACATTTCGCGAGCCGTGTCTATAGAGCTTATCCCGAACGGGTAGCGCCTCTCGGTAACACTGCCAGGCCAGGGATCTCTGGAAGTTGTCCATAGGTCCCGGCCCGAAAGTCGTCCTGAACAGGCGGGTCAGGTATTCCTCGTCGACGCCCAGGTTCGCCCCGAGATCGTCGTCGTACCTGCCCTCCACTAATCCCCTATAGAATGACTTCGTTGTGATGCAGCCGCTCAAGGTCGACCCGGGACGGCAAAGTTGTTGCAGAGCAACGCGACACTCACGGTGCCATTCGCCATTCCTTGGCCTCTTTTTGATCCACGACTGCAGCTCGGTCATGGAGACGAGCTGCGGGAAAGAGCGTCGCACAAACGGCGACCACACCTGCTCACCGTCGTCTACGTAGAGCCGGAGATGTCGCAGTCTCAGCGCATGTCTGCGCATCATCAACCACGGCATGCCCAGCCCTCCTTTCAGCGGGTGTTGGCAACAAACGGATCGCCTCACCATCGGAACGCTTCCTTTCCACAAAAAGCGGAAGAGGATGCGCTCCATTTCGGTGATGGCGCGATCGGGACAAGGCACGACGGTCAGGCGGTATTCGATGACGGACGCGATGTACGCGTTCGCCACCTCCGCCCGACCTTTTAGGGACAGCTTCCTCTCGGACCATTGCCGGCAGAGAGTGGCCACCCTACTCGTTATCTCGTCCCAGTTCTTCTCCGTTTGCAGGTCCGGACCGAACCAGACTCCGAGCAACTTGACCGGACCGTCCGTCCAGCGTCCCACTACTGAGGCGCTGCCGGACGGTATGGGCTTGCTTCTCCAGGTGCCGAGAAGCAAACCCACCGACTTATCCCGGTTGATTTTCGCTCCCGTCACCGCTTCGTAGTCTTTCAGCGTCTCGCCGACAAGCTCGATGTGCTCGTGGCTAGACGCTATTACGGTGACGTCGTCCGCGTATGCCGACACGCTCGTCCCGCACCCCAGTTCTCGCGGGATGCCCCTCAGCGTCGCCAGCTTCCGCAGTAGTGGCTCGAGAGTCAATACGTACAGGAGCGGCGACAGGGGGCATCCCTGACGAACCGAACGTGCAATGTCGAAGGGTCCCGATAGACGTCCATTGACGCGAACAACCGAACGGATGCCTGTGTACAAGGCAGCCATCCAGCCGCGGAAAACGGGACCGAAGCCGGCCGCTTCGAGGACGGCCTCCAAGTATCGATGGTCTACCCTATCGAAAGCTTTGGATTGATCCAAATTGATCAGGGCCCCACCCATGCCAGGTTCCTTAACTACCCTCTCTATGATGTAGCGCATCAGATGGAGGTTGTCATGGATGCTCCGGCCCGGCACGGCGCACGTCTGCTCCGTGCCGACCAGTTTCTCGATGACAAGCGCCAACCGCTTGGCTAACACCTTGGCCAAAATTTTCATGTCTGCATTGAGCAGAGTGATGGGCCTAAAGTTATCTATGGCGTCCCCCTTGTTTGGATCTTTCTTCAGCAGCGTTACCGCTCCTCGGCTCACAAAACCGGGAATGCTCCCGTTCTGCTGCCAGTTGCAGTACACGACCGCCAAGACTTCTCCAAACAAGTCTGGCATACAGTTGTAAAGCTCGTAGGGCAGACCATCCAAACCCGGAGATTTGTCCGTCGAGCAACCCGCCATCGCGTCCCTCACCTCCTCCGCCGTGATGACCCCTTCGCAGCACTCCGCCTCTCTTGCCGAGAGTCGTGGCAAGCTGTGCAGGTAGGCACTAAAGTCCACCCTGCCTTCTCGCTCGCCACTCCTCCCGAACAGTCGGGCAAAATGCCGCTGAAACGCCTCGCACATCTTGCTCGGCTCGAGCAATTCGCGCCCCTGTTCGTCTACCAGAGACCGGATGGTGGCTCTGTTACCCCGCTGCGCCTCCGCCACCCGGGCCTCTCGTGCGGCTCCAACACCTTCATTCCTCAGAGCACGCATCCTTGCCCTGACAGCACACCCTTCGTGTTTAGCATTGAAGTGTTGGTCGAGGGCCAACCTCGCCGCTAAAACGTCGGATGCGATGCCACTTCGCAATGCCTCTTCTAACTTTATCACTAGCTCCCCCTCTTCTCTGTTCCTCTCTACAGCTAGTGCCCTGCTATACCTTATTGCTTCCGCCCTCACTGCTCTCTTGAGGGCAAACCACCATTTGTTGTTGACGATGGCTCCCGTCAAAGCCCTCTTTACTAACGTGCTAATCCGGTCTCTGAAAACCTGTCTCGACGGGAAAGACGCGTTTAGTTTCCAGTAACCGGGACCCTGCCTATGTGCCTTATCTATGTCTAGCGTACACGTCACAAGTTTGTGATCCGTGTAGCTGACTATGTGGAACTGTGGACATCCTAAACTATCTCTATCTCTTGTCCTACACACTATCCTATCTAGATACGATCTCGACGACCCAATGCGGTTGCTCCAAGTCCACGATGGCACATTTGGGTGGTCGAGTCGGTACCTGTCAGACAACTGGAAGCGTCTGAGCAGGTCTATGAGGCCTTTGCATCCCCTTCTAGTTTTTTCACTCCCCACGTAGTCTAGATGCGTGTCCAAGGTAGCATTCCAATCCCCCACTAAAAGTAAGGGACGAGACGTTCCCAGGAATACTTCTAGACGTCGAAAGAAGTCTGACCGACCTGTTTAAACTGCCAGCAACCGAAAAGCGCCTCCATCGCTGCCGTCCACATCTAGGACAACCAGTCTACCCTCCGGGTCCGTAAATATCGTCTTTACTTGGAGATCCAGACTCTTGCGAAAAAGAACCGCCGTGCCACTACCGCCCATCCTCGGCAGACAGGGAGAAAAATAAATGTTAAACTGTCCGCCAAACATGGACTTTAGGGCCCGCGGTTCATGGAGTCTGGTCTCACTAATGGCTATGATATCCAAATTGTGTGACTTGATGTCATTTAAGAGGTACCCTTGTTTCCAAGGGGACCCTAAGCCACGCACATTCACACAACCAATCTTCACCATGATTCTATTTATACGTGTGCTTTAAAGCACAAAACAAAAGAACAGAGTGTTACTTGCCGTTAGAAAGTTTTGTTTCCTCCTTGGATTTTTCACCAAGGAGGCTATTGTACAATTTCTTGCACAAATATTTCTGGAATCCCCCTACCGAGTTGGGGTAGAGGGATTTTATTGTGTTGTGTAATGCTGGTGTTACATGAATAATTTAAATGTGTTTTGGCGGTGTTGTACGTGGGTGGTTGTTGGTTTTGATATCGTTATTTGTGATGTTTGTTTTAGAGTTGATGTAATTCATCAACTCTGTGTTTGTACTGTCTATTGCTGTTAGCATTTTTTTTTTATATTACTATTGGTGTTAGTAGTATTTTCGGGAGATGTGAATCTCCCTGCTTTGTTTGTGTTTGCATTTTGTTTTGTTTTCTTCTTACTGCGCTTCCTCTTTCCTTTCGTAGCTATTTTCCACTCCTCCCCACTCTCTTCATCGGATGATGGGAGATCTGAGGAGTCAGAAAGAGGTAACGGCAAATTTTGTGCGTCTGTGTGTGTTTCTGTGAATGTTTGTGTTGCTGTTTTTATTGATGTTGGCTGATTGTTATTTGTGTGTGGTGTATGTGATATGGGGGAGGGAGAGGCAGTCTTGGAATTTTCTTTTTTTTCTTCTGTTTTTGCAGTTTCTGTTGTCTTTTCTGTTGTGGTTATTGCTGATATTTCTGTTGTTGTTTTTTGCGTTGCTGGTGGTGTTGGTAGTAAGGTTTTTCTGTTGGGGGTATTTGGTAGTTGCTTCTGTTGTTGTTGTTGTTGTTGTTGTTTTTGTTTAGCGGCCAGAGGGCAGTCCTTTTTCAGATGTGCTTCGCTGTTGCATAGGTAACAGCGAGGTCGCCTGCCCTCTACCACCACATACAGCTTGTGGTCCTCTGCCAATCTAATGTTTGGAGGAATTTTCTGTGAAGCCTCCTCCGTGATGTGGAGAAGGATTTCCAGATTTTTCCCTCCCCAGTTCTTTTCCTCTCCGACCGTAATCTCCAAAATATTTGCCTCCTCCATTTCCAGACACACGGCCGATATCAGCCATTGGGTGTCCACCTCCGATGGCACATTTTTTATCATAACTTTGGTCACTCTCTGTCCTAGATAACTCGGTATCATTACCAAGTCATCTGTGCGGAGAGAGAGTGTCGAAAATTGTTTAGCTTAATTTTCATCCAGAAACCTTACTTGCACCGTTCCAAATTTCCTTCCCCAGGTGACATGATTCTGATAAGGCCAAATTTTTCTAAGACAAACTTCAATTTTATCTGTGCTAACATTTTCTACACGTCTGGTTTTTGTGTTTACCAGTTTATAAATGATGCACTTTTTGTTTTTCATTTCTATAATATCTTTTGGGATGTTAATTCTGACATCATCTCCTTCTTTCGTAAGAAGGGATTTTGTGTCTTTTATTTGTTTTTGTGTGAATGTCACTGTTGTTCTTTTTTCCTTTAGAGCATTTGCGAAATTTGTTTTTGTTGTGCTGGCGGACATGTTCTTCTGGATATTTTTGTTTATGTTGGTGTATGTACTGCCTGGTTCAAAGGTGGTGGTAGTGGCAGCAGAGTTTGTTGAACAGGTGATGGTGTCATTGCTGACGGCCGATAACTTTACTTCCTTGTTGTTGCTGTTGTTGTTGTTGTTGTCGTTGTTGCTGTTGTTGTTGTTGTTGTTGTTGTCGTTGGTGGTGGTGATGATGGCGTCAGCAGCAGTGGTGCTTACGTCAGAGACATTTGTGACGGTTTTCACGCATGGTTTTGTAACCTTGGTTACAGTTTTGTTTTTGTTGTTGGTGTTGGTGGTGGTGGTAGTGGTGGTGGTGGTGAGAGGGCTGTTAGTAGCTGTACTCACAGTCTTTGTGACGTTTATAGCAACTGCGTTCCTGTCACTGCATGAGCACGCGCTATTCTGTTCTTTTTTCTCTTCTGGCATCTGAAGCCTCGGGAAATGCTTGTCAAAAGAACAAGACAAGCGTTCCAAAATTATGTTTCTCGACATTTTTCAAATGTCAAGAAGGACATTTTTGTATTTTGCTAGGGCCGAAACTGCCCCTGGGGGTCAATTCCTGCCCTTGAAAATACACACAAATGAAGCCTAGGTGCTTCGCAACAAAATTATTTAAAAATTCCAACAAAATGTGGACAGTAAATGGTCAAATAAACGTTTACCTTCGCAGCCGATGTGACAGCACGTCCGTGAGAAGAGATAGATAGATAGATAGATAGATAGATAGATAGATAGATAGATAGATAGATAGATAGATAGATAGATAGATAGATAGATAGGGTTTGGGGGTGTATCGGCGCATTTCATACATATGACCGTGTGTTGCTCCCATTACATCGGAAGTAATCTGATATTTAAAGTTTGGTTATTTAACGAAGAGATGACAAAATATTGATGTGTTCGCGACGAGCCAACCTCTTTAAAACACAACCTTGCTCAAATCTGGGTACCAATGTCGCTAATGTAACACATTTCCACATATTTCGTGCGCTTCATTTTTGTTCTATTATTATACGAAACGTTAAACGAGAAAGACAGGAATGACTATGCGATGAGAAAAATAATTTTAGTTGATAACCGATATTATAATTTCATTTCTCCAAGAACACAAGAATGATTCTGGTTAAGTTTCCGCTCCAACGACTATCAACAGAGATGATCAGCTTCATCGATTCATTCTACAGCACCCACATGTGTGTGTGTGTGTGTATGTGTGTGTGCGTGTGTGTGTTTGATTGTATGTGCGCGCGTGTGTATGTGTGTGATTGTTTTTTTGGATGAATTTGTGCGTGTATGTCTGTGACGTATAAATTTGTACGCCTTTATGATGTACGTATGTTTATGTGCGTTTCTTCAAGTGAGTGTGTGTATATTTCTGTTTGTATGTACGCCTATGTCCGCCTGTATGTACGTACCTATTTATGTATGAATGCACGTGTTTCTGTGTGTGTGAATATGCTTATGTGCATGTGTGTATGCGTTTCTGTGTGTGTTTTATCATGTGTATGCATATGTATGTGTATGTTTCTGTGTTTTTCCTTGTTTACGTGCACATGTGTCCGTTTTAGTATGTGTTTGCGTGTGTATGTGTGCTTTTATATACGTGAATATGTATCAGTGTGATTGTATACGTGTATGTACTTGTATATATGTGAATGAGTGTGTGAGTGTGAATGTGTCTGTGTGTGCGTGGATGTGTGTGCACGCGTACGTATTTCTGTTTGCGTATCTGCGTTTGCCTGTGTATGTGTGCACGTTCGCTTGCATGTGTTCTTGCATGTGTGTATTGCCGTGAGTCAGTGTTTGAGATAGACTTATGTGTTTGTGGTTGTGTGTGTGTGTGTGTGTGTGTGTGTGTGTGTGTGTGTGTGTGTGTGTGTCGGTGTGCGCACGGAAAGAGTGCGTGCGGAATAAAGAACAAGTTCGTTACGATTTTTGAATAACAAATATTTATTCGTTTACATTACAGAATTTTCGATGTAAGTGGAATTAACTAAACCAAATGATGTTTTGCTTCATTTATATTCTACAAGTGTTTTGCCAGGCACTTCAATGTCGGTAGCTGCTGTAATTTGGATATCTTGATGGCAACATTATCCATAGCGCCATAGCAGAAGTTTTATGCTCTTTATATTGCACATCGAGTGGTATTTATAAAGAAGAAAAAATATCCTATAGTAATTTCGGTTGATGAAGAAATATTTTCTGCTCAATGGGAAAAAGGATATGATTACATTGGATAATGCGAAATGAGGATGTTTCTTTATATTTTTGATGTTAAGCTTTTCTCTATGTTTCATTCTCTATTCCAATTTCCGATTAAATACATACACTTCACTTTTCGTTTTCATTTTTCCCTCGCTGAATATATCTAATATATATCATAAACCCATATGTGTATATG
This sequence comes from Octopus bimaculoides, assembly GCF_046866305.1. Taxonomy (NCBI): domain Eukaryota; kingdom Metazoa; phylum Mollusca; class Cephalopoda; order Octopoda; family Octopodidae; genus Octopus; species Octopus bimaculoides. Next base: position 102,308,174 of record NC_142933.1, read on the forward strand.
CGTACATGTGTGTATCTCTCTCTCTCTCTCTCTCTCTCTCTCTCTCTCTCTCTCTCTCTCTCTCTCTCTCTCTCTATCTATCTATCTATATATAGATGTAATTATATATATATACATCTATATATATATAATGATATATATATATATATATGTGTGTGTGTGTGCATGTGTGTATGTGTGTGTGAGTGAGGAGGCACGTGGCTTAGTGGTTAGAGTGTCAGCATCATGATCGTAAGATTGTGGTTTCGATTCCTGGACCGGGCGACGCGTTGTGTTCTTGAGCAAAACACTTCATTCCACGTTGCTCCAGTCCATTGACCTAGCAAAAATGAGTAACGCTGCGATGGACTGGCGTCCCGTCTAGCTAGGGAACACGTGCACCAGTGAAACCACGAAACCGGGCCCATGAACCTGACTAAGCTTTAAAAGGGTGCATTTATATATATATATATATATATATATATATATATATATATATATGAACACATGTATATATACAATTACATAAATATGTAATTTATTTATAGACGAAGGCTGGACTGTATATATATATATATATATATGTGTGTGTGTGTGTGTGTGTGAATATACATTTCTCTAAATGTGTGTATGTGTATGTCTTTTCGCCCGATTCGGCTACAAAAATATTCCCACGTTTCAGTTTAAATGAGAAACTGCATTTTGGTTTCTGTGTCCATTCTGTAGCGGTAACTAAAAAGAGGTATATATTGGCTTCTTTTCTTATCTCCTAGTTTGAAGGAAGTTTCGCTACCTATTTATCGATTTACACAGTCAATAGGATCAAGCTATGTGTGTAACTAATAACAAAATACATGATTGCCTATTGAATACTAAGAATATTTATAGGCATGTTAAATATTACCACTGCTCCACGAGCAGATGACACATTTTAATATATGCAATACATAAAATTGAATACAAAGTATAACAAAAATCTCGGAGCATTTTTCTTTCACTCAAGCTGATTGGTTAAATACAGATTAAAAATCACTTCTATACCTTAAATATATATTTCCGATGTATCTATAATCATTGTATATATGTATATATATATATATATATATATATATATATATATATATATATATATATATATATGTATGTTTATGTATATGCTTGTTTGTGTGTGTGTGTCCCAACATCGCTTGACATCGATGCTGGTGTGTTTACGTCCCCGTAACTTAGCGGTTCGGCAAGAGAGCCCGATAGAATAAGTTCTAGGCTTACAAAGAATAAGTCCTGGGTCGATTTGCTCGGATACAGGCGGTGCTCCAGCATGGTCGCAGTCAAAATGACTGAAGCGAAAAAAGAATGAAAGAATAGAAGAATATCAATGGCCTAGCATTTAGAAAACTAGCCAATAGACTACTAAATATTATTCATATAAATGCAGTGTACATTTAAACACGTAAGAGATGAACATCATAGGACATCTAACACACTAGAAGGAGTAGCCAAAATCCAAACCACTATTACGGGAAATTTCGAATGGAATGAAAGATAAAAACATCTACATTTTTTTGGGGGAACAATAATTACGAACTCTAATTAGGAAATAAATTAATTTGCTACGCGAAGTATTTATCAAGAGGAACACTAAGATTAACATAGAAATGTGAGGCAATACAGTACATGCCTCGTGCTTATATATTATACTCTTTCAAATCCATATATATATATATATATATATATATATATATATATATATATATATATATATATATATATGATCACCAGTACTTTATTGTCTCCACTTATTCCTAGCTCATTCTATTTTTATTCAATCAAGTGCCATTTTATTCTCTCTGGGTTTATGTTCTCTTATTCTTTTCCGTTGAAGAGCTTAGGCTTGAAACGTAAAAGACTTTCTCACTTTCCCGAGCGTGAAACTAATACACCTGCTTGTTGTTCATACACCTGTATTCGTCTTTTTTTTCAGTAAATTTCGACTACATATATATGATTCAGGATGTGCTTATATAATTAAATTCACGTAATTACACTACACACACACACACACGTATGAATGCATATACGTGTATGTGTATGAAATAGTTCTTGAATTTGACATGCATTGCTTGAACAAAATGAATGAGACTACACATTAAGTTCCATTTACTACTGTTGAAGTAGAAATTGCATATCATGGATTTTTCAGTTCTGGCTACATTCAAAATAATTATCATCATTAATCAGCTGGTTAAGTCTATTTTAGTTGATGTTAATCATTTACGCTTTTGTCGCGACTAATTCCAAATAATATGTTCTGATAGTTAAACACATTCTACTACGTAAAATTCACTGCCAAAATATTAATCTGAGCTTATTGCCTCTCTATCAATTTCCAGTTTTATTCTCTGTTACTCACTCACTTCGTATAGTCAAACGAGTTCATTTAACACTGTTTTCGAGATACCGACCTGGATTTATTAATCCGTTTTATTTCTGACACTCACTTACACACACACACACAAACACACACACACACACACACACACACACACACACTCTCTCTCTCTCTCTCTGTCTCTCTCTCTCTCTGTCTCTCTCTCTCTCTGTCTCTCTCTCTCTCTGTCTCTCTCTCTCTCTGTCTCTCTCTCTCTCTCTCTCTCTCTCTCTCCCCTCTCTCTCTTGCACACACTTACACGCATACATATGTATATAAAATACGTTGAAATGACAATGTAAATGACAAAGTAAACGTGTTATGAATTTCATTAGCTGTAAAATGTTTGCTAAGAATACTTAATATTGTCAGAATATTTTAGGAAAGATTTTCCTGTGATGATGCCTTCTACATTCATTCTTAATAATACGTTGCGTCAGATTACAAAGAAAAACATGCCTGTCGTTGTTATATATATATCACAAGAAAAAACCTACATATAAAGGCGATAGTAAGTTCATATAACATACGGTTTACTGGTGTAAATGATTTCGTGACACCAGTGTTTCGACATGTTTTGTCTTCTCGATCATAAAAACGCTATCCTATGGATCTGAACACTATATAATTTGAGCGGAGAAATTTATTAAGATATATATTTTAAGCGAAGAAATTAAAATTTCGATTGTGCTTATATATGCCAAATGAGATAGGATCGTTATTTACACTTTGTATCGCGAAATCTGAATGAGTATTTGCATATGTAACCTCAATATTTTCCAGAAGAATCGAACACAAAATATGCTAGTTTCTTTCTAAGAAACAGAGGGTCCAGGTAGTTTTGACTTGAATAACAAAACATGTCGAAGCAGTGGTATCTAAGATGTAACGCTGATTACCCAAGTGTGTCTTGAACGGGATGATACTGTTCTCCTATGACAGGCACAGAAGAGACTAGCGTATTTTGCATTCGAAACTTCCGGGACCTATGAAAAATAAATAAGCAAATTATCATTTCACATCTCGTTGAGTACGGTGCAAATTAGGATTTTTGTCTTTAAAATTATTAAAGGTTAAAAAAAATATTCGCTATTACTACCGGAATTAAGTTTACATAATGTAAAGATACAGGCTTGTGTGTGTTCTTTTATTCTTTTACTTGTTTCAGTAATTCGATGGCAGCCATGCTGAAGCACCGCCTTTAGTTGAGCAAATCGACCCCAGGACGTATTCTTTGTAAGCCTAGTACTTATTCTATGGGAATCTCTTGCCGAACCGCTAAGTTACGAGTACTTAAACATACCAGCCTCAGTTGTCAAGCGGTGTTGGTGGAACAAAAAACACAAACACACACACACACACACACACACACACACACACACACACACACACACACACACACACACACACACACACACACAGACGGATATTTGGGATGCATGTACTTGAATATTCGCATAGAAGCGAATATGAGCGCTTACTTTACACTCTTCTTGTGTGGGCATTTCTTACACATACGAGTTCTTAAAAATAAGTTTTGACCAATATTTCTTTATATACGGTGTCCATATAAGTAAAATTTTCTGCAATATGTATGCTAACATCTATTGTTTTCTATTCTTCCAGACAGATGACGAGACTGATATGAATTTTATTCTATAGATTGTTGCCCAAGAGCTCCATTAATTATTACAGTCTACATTTTAAAAGTAAATTTATTAACTCACATCATGTTAAACTCCGCTCGCCCATCAATTTCTCTTTTAAGTTACGATGGGAGCTTCAAAGTGTTTTTTATTTATTTACGCACGTATACTTAAAAGGTAAGCTAAGCGAATTACCACCTCATAAATAAACATTCAATTTTTAACTAAGAATCAAGTGTTTCACATGTCAAGCTTATTTACCGTTGTGAGTTTGCAAATATATACATGCATACTTACATATTTGCATAGACGCATACAAACATATAAATATTAAATGAGAGAGTGAAAGCCTGTGAGACGGATACGTTTAAATCCATTTCTGTATACGTGGTCTGATCAATAAGTATCTGGTATTTTGCCATAGCTACGAAGGTAAGGCACACAGAGCAAAGTCTATAGGCAGCGATTGACCCTGAAATCTATTGTGCATGTGCACTACGTTTTAGCGTTATAGCTCACTTTTGCTGTTTGCAATAAGTGCCTAGAATAAAGGTGTGTAGAATAAAGGTGTGTAGACTATGATCTTTGCAGTGACAATAACAGAGAAAGCTAAACAAAAAGTATGCATCAAATTTTGCTAAAAGCTTGGCAATACATCTTCAGACGCCTACACAGAGTTTTCAAAAAGTTATCATCGTTCTCGACGAAATCAATGAAATCCTGTTCAACTGAAACCCGAGTGTCCTTTTGGTCAGCTGAAAGCAGTTTGGCCACAACATTGGCAAGCACGTGTCTCATACAAAAGTCTTCATTGAGAATGAACTGAACTGAGACGTAACAGGTCTGCACATCCTCTGATAACACACGGATGGTGATTCGACGATTTCCCTCACAGCTGCATGCACATTTATATGATGTCTTCTCCGTTCTGCAGGTTGCGGGTGTATTAGAACGTTCGTCAATATCGATATTTTTAGTAGTCACTATTGATGATGCCTACAAAACAGGCACAACTAATCTAGTGATTCTGTTGCCGCCATGTACGGTTCGTTACAACGTTAAGTTTTTTACTCTTATTTCTAGCATTGTAGGCGCTTCAGCACCCTCAGTCACATTTAGTGACGATTAAAGTTTTTTTTTATATTTCTAGTATTACGTTGAGCGTATGTATATATATTTACATATACGAGTTTACGCTTTATTTTATAGATTTATTCATATATATATTGCACGCATTGCGAAGGGAGTAGATAGAGAGATTTCAAATTAGCAGTACAGAATATTAGCTTTATCATCAGCAAACACCGTATACTTATAAATTTCGGTGTACATAGAATTCAAAATAT
>NC_142933.1:102316072-102331072 GCF_046866305.1 Octopus bimaculoides
TATATATATATATATATATATATATATATATATATATATATATATATATATATATATATATATATATATATATATATATACATACATACATATATAGTTACATAATACATACATAGATACATACATACATACATACATACATATATACATACATACGTGTGTGTACACACCAGTTGGCAAGATTCGCTCAAGGAAACAGTCTAGCTAACAAATAGTAAGCAAATCTATCGATAATAAACTTGCAATAATGTCCGCGCCAAGAATAGAAAATGCTCTTGACACCAATACCAAACTACATAAAATGAATCTGATTCCCTGGTGTTTCGTTATACGAGTCTGGAGTTCAACACAACAACTTGTTTCACATTGAAAATATGTTCAAAGGCTAGATTCCCGCTTGTACATTATTTGCAATATTTCATTCTATATACTGCTTCTTAATTTATTTTCTTTAAAACTCTGTATTGTTTGTGTGTACGCACGTTTAGCATTGCATGACAATAATTATTCACTGGCGCGCCAGTGATGGCTTTTTAATATTTCTGTGTTTGCATTGTATTTAATGCTCATGAAATCATATATAAACGATGTGGTGTTAATTAACATTGTCGAAACTGGTTTCGAATTTTGGCATAGGGTCAGAAATAACGGTGGAGGAACTAAGTCGATTACATTGACCCTTTTCCTCAAATGGTACGAAAGGATGAAAGACAGATTGGACAATGGCAGATCTTGGACGTAAGAGGGATGAATTACCGCTAGGCATTTTCCCCGTCATGCTCATGATTCTGTCTGCTCCCCGCCTAACGAACGATAAGGAATTTTGACACGATACCACCAATTTCGGAGATGGGGTCAAGTTGATTGCATCAACCCCAGTGCATAACTGGCACATATTTTACTGACATTCTCTTTTACTCTCTTTTACTTGTTTCAGCCATTTGACTGTGGCCATGCTGTAGCACCGTCTTTAGTCGAACAAATCGACCCCAGGACTTATTCTTTGTAAGCCTAGTACTTATTCTATCGGTTGCTTTTGGCGAACCACTAAGTTACCGAGACGTAAACACACCAGGATCGGTTGTCAAGCGATTTTGGGAGGGGAGGAAACAGACAAACAAACATATACACACACACACACGCACATATTTACATGTATACGACGGGCTTCTTTCGGTTTCCGTCAACCAAATCCACTCACAAGGCTTTGGTCGACCAAGGCTATAGTAGAAGACACTTGCCCAAGGTGCCACGTAGTGGGACTGAACCCGGAACCATGTGGTTCGTAAGCAAGCTAGTTACCACACAGCCAATCCTACGCCATTGTTAATATAAATATTATCTCTTAAGAAATACCTCCTGAGTTCGAATTTTTGAGTTCGTCGTTGCTTTTCATCCTCCTGGGGTCGAAAATAGAAGCGGTAGTTCAAAACTGGGTGTCTATATGATTCCCTTACGCCGGACCCAAAATTGTTGACTTTTTGTCAAAGAGTTTGAAATTAATATGACCTCTATCATACGCATATACAATGTATTAGTAGGACAAATGATTACACCCACACCCACACACGTACATTAATTTATATTTGCGTGTATTTGTAGCTGCGTGTGTCTATATTAGTGTGTGTGTGTGTGTGTCTGTGCTGGGGGTGGTGGTTGTGAAAATGAGTAACTTTTCGCTCGAACCAATTTGTTTCTTTCTCCTCAGGCCAACACAAACATGTTTTCCTTTTCGAATACCGTAGGGGTGGTATTTGCTTAAAGCTTGTATTTCTTTGTGTCGAGGGGATTGTGCAGTTGATTTCCAAAGAAACGAGACAAAATGTTTACACGCTCGCGCAAACACACACACACACGCGCACATGAACACACATGCACACACACACACACACACACACACACACACACACACACACACACACACAGAGACACGCACGCAAGCACTTACGCATATGTGCACGCAACTGACACATTCACGTGTATATATACATACTTACACACGAACACACACACATTTATATATATGTATATGTATATGAATATGTATATATACATGTATATTCTTTTTCTTTTATTTGTTTCAGACATTTGACTGCAGCGATGCTGGAGCACCGCCTTTAGTCGCGCAAATCGACCCCAGCACATATTCGTTATAAGCCTAGTAATTATTCTATCGGCCTCTCTTGCCGAAATATATACATACATATACATATATATAAGACGGGATTCTTTACGTTTCCGTCTACCAAATCCACTCACAAGGCTGTTGTCAGCCCGAGGCTATAGTAGAAGACACTTGCCCAAAGTGCCACGCAGTGGAACTAAAACGGGAACCATGTGGTTAGTAAGCAAGCTACTTACCACAGTACCACTCCTGCGCCTATATGACAATGTATATATATATATTTATATTTTTCTCGATGAGTGAAATAAGGCATCTTCAGTGGAATCCCATTAATCTGATTATGTTACTATTGTAGTCACCTACCGCAAGAAAACTCCTTATTCGCTTGAAACTATCGCATTTACGAATGATAGTTTGGTATACGGTATAACTTTGTATTGTTACACTGTGAACACTCCTATGAATAACCAATCGACTGAGCTGAGCTGTTTAACGTACATATACAAGTTTATATAAAGAACTTCTTTTCTTTAAAGGCGTTTTCAAAGATTTCTGGTGCTAGTTTTAAATCATATATTAGATTAAGTTTAGCATGAATTGTATCGAATATTTTGGGAGATTAGAAAAATGTTATTTGCTTAATTTAAAGTATGTTTGTTTAATGTAAAATAAATTGAAGATTCAACGGATGGCGGAATACAGAATAAAAGATATCTCTATATTAATGCTAACATGATTACCATTTACAAACTCGTAGCAATTATTCATGCATGACACCAAATGCCGTAAAAAATAATTGTAATAACCTCCTCTGATAATTCAAAAACAATTTTCATATTTATTAGAGATTAGCCTATTTTCTGAGTTCATGATGCATATATCGATGAATATCTGATCCTCTCGAAGATATTATTTCTCAATCAATATCAAAATCTTTTTAAATACTTTCTAACACTGAAAATTATCTTGTACTTTCATGGCGGCGAGCTGGCAGAAAAGTTAGCACGCCGGGCAAAATGCTTAGCGCTATTTCGTTTGTTTTTACGTACTGAGTTCAAATTCCGCCGTGGTCGACTTTGCCTTTACTCCTTTCTCGGTTGATAAATTAAGTACCAGTTGCGTACTGGAGGGTCGACATAATCGACCAGCCCCCTCCACAAAAAACTTTCGGGATTTGTGTCTAGAGACTAATATTTTTAAATTCTGTGTAACCCTTTTTCCAACAAACTTATTTAGTTTTAACTCTCTGCAGTAGGGTCATATAAGTAGAGTTGATTCTTGATTAACGTCTCTCCACAATTACTTAAATAATACGTCGAAGACCTCAATGCTTAGCGGCATGGATACATTTAAAAACGATCTCCTATATGTATTAGCTAATACTGATTTAAGATTTCGGTAAAAAGACAGTAATTTCATGGAAGGAAGTAAATTGATTATACTGACCCACGATTTCAACTGGTACTTAATTTATTGACCCTGAAACGATGACGTGCAAGCAAAGTCAGTGATGAGCAAACTCGACCCCGCCGGAATTTGAACGCTGAAATGGCAAATGGCCAGGAGCACATCGACGGAATTTGAAATCAAAAAGAAACGACCAACGAAATGCAACCTAAGCCTTAGTTGCTCGCTATTGCAACAATTCTGCCAACAATTCTAGAGTAGGGAGTAAGTCGATTACATCAACGCCAGTGCTCAACTGTTACCTGCTTTATCGACCCCAAATTGACGAAAGGCAAAGTTAAACTTGAAATCAGAACGCAATGACGGACGAAATGCCACTAAACATTTTGACCAGCGTGGTAATGGTTCTGCCTGCTCGCCGCCTACACTTTCGTAATATTAAATTCTATAAGTATGGCGGCGAGCTGGCAGAAAAGTTACCACGCCGGGCAAGATGCTTAGCGGTATTTCGTTTGTTTTTATGTACTGAGTTCAAATTCCGCCGTGGTCGACTTTGCCTTTACTCCTTTCTCGGTTGATAAATTAAGTACCAGTTGCGTACTGGAGGGTCGACATAATCGACCAGCCCCCTCCACAAAAAAAACTTTCGGGATTTGTGTCTAGATACTAATATTTTTAAATTCTGTAGGTACTCTAATCCTTGGCGGAGTTTGAAATCAGAGGCATAATGACTGACGAAATAATATATATATATACATATTTCTCTGCTTGTTTCTTTCTGTGTTCCTTTCTGTGGAAAGGCGTAGGCTCGAACGTTAGAGACTATTTGAATTCTCGAGCGTTATACTAGTACAGTTATTTGTTTTCTACACCACCTGCTTTCGTCTGTTGTTTTTTGTGAATTCTTCCTATATATATATATATATATATATATATATATATATATATATATATATGAGAAAAAATAAGTTCAAAAGGAAAAGTCAAACTTTTTGAGAGATTCAAAAAGAGTGTAAAAATGATTTCTAATAAAGATTCATAATATTCATAAAAAATAAACAGCCAGAGCAAGTAATATAGTTGAAAACGTCGTTATAGGTGTAAATATACATATTTACGGTATATTTATACCTATAACGATATTTTTCAACTATAATATATATATATATATATATATATATATATATATATATATATATATATATATATATATATATATATATATATATATATATATATGTATATATATATATATATACATATATATATACATATATATATATATATATATATATATATATATATATATATATATATATATACATACACACACATAAATGTGTATATATATATATATATATATATATATATATATATATATATATATATATATATATATATATATATGTATATATATATATATATATATATATAAATATATATATATATATATATATATATATATATATATATATATATATATATATATATATATATATATATATATATATATATATATATATACATTAATGTGTGTGTATGTATATATACGTATGTCTTTCTCTTTGTGTCTATGTTTACCCTGCCCCACCACATTTCCCTTCGCTTGACTACCGGTGTTGCGTTTCTGTTCACGTGAATTAGCGGCTCGGCAAAAGTTGTTGATACAATAAGTACCAGGCTTTAAAAAGATGAGCAATGGTAATGATTAGTTCGACTGAAAATTCTCCAAATCGGTGCTCCAGTATGGCAGCAGATCAACAACTGGAACAAGATAATGAAAAATTTCAAACGATAAATAATCGTTAAAATGATTCCCCATCAAATTTAGCCGTGTTTACAACTGTTTAAGGTTAGAATACAAGACATCTTAATAGACAAATGAAGAAGAAAGTGAATCCACAATTTCGAATTTGAATTAAATTATAACTATTCGAGATTAAAAAAATACAGGGCGCACAACTTCGCGTTTTATTAATACATTTCGACAGAATGATTTGTGTGTTTATATGTGAATGTATGCGTATATACATGTGTGCGCGCCTGTGAGTGTGCGCTCACGGGTAAATGTGTGTACGTTTGTGTATGGGAGTGTGTTACTCTGTGTGTTTGTATTTTTATTATTGTATCTTGTGGGAAGTATTAAAGGGAAGTTATCTCCTATGCTAATATGAAATTTATGTACATAACACGTTCTTACAAGATGTTCCGATAACAGATATGTTTAAAAATAAATAAATAAATAATATACATATATATATATATATATATATATATATATATATATATATATATATATATATGTATGTATGTACGTATGTATATATACGTATGTATGTATTTACACGTACATACATATCTCTTGTGCTGTTTGCTATCTTGTCGCTCTAACTGAATGATTTCTATCCCTTCAGGGCTTACATAAAGTTGTTTTCCTTTGGAATTCCGTAGGGGTTGCAGTTGCTTACGGTTTCAAATGGTTTCTCTGTAGGGAATGGTGCTGTTTATTTGAAAAGAAATGATAGAAACAAACACGAGACCTAAACACCCACATAGGGAAACATATTCTAGCATACAGACATACAGAATATAAGGAAAAGGAGAGTAGGGCGAAACATAGGAACAGAGATAGTGAGGTGCGTATGCGCATGCGCATGCCTCCGTGTGTTCTTCAATAACTACATTTTCTTTTCCTTAATCATAAAACCCTTGGGCACACGTTTCGAAGATGCTAAAATAATTACTTATGCCGGCATATATATGTGTGCGTGTATGTGCGTGAGTGCGTGTGTGCGTGTGTGCGTGTGTGCACGTATATATATATATATATATATATATATATATATATAAATATATACACACATATATATATATATATGTGAGTGTCTCTGTGTGTGTGTGTGTGTGTATGTATATATATATATATATATATATATATATATATATATATATATATATATATATAATAGATAGATAGATAGATAGATAGATAGATAGATAGATAGATAGATAGATAGATAGATAGATAGATAGATCCAGAGATTTTCATACTACTTATATATCCAAATGAGTAAGTCCATATTCCTCTCACTCTCCGCGCATAGGAAGTTTACACGTTCTCTATAAATGTATGGCCGTGCCCCAGCATCGTCACACTCAAATAACTGAATATATATATATGCGTGTGTGTGTGTGTGTGTGTGTGCGTGTGTGGGTGCGTGTTTGTGTGTGTGTGTGCGTGTGTGGGTGCGTGTGTGTGTGTGTAATATACAAATATATATGTGCATAAATATATACATATACATACAAAGAGAGAGGGGGAGAGGGAGCGATGAGACTGAGAGTAAAAGAGTGAGTTGTGGGCATGTGCGTTCTCATGAACGTACGTATTCGATATCAATATTTCTTTATTTTTGCACGTTAATTTCGTTCCAACCATGCTACATAGAATTATACGTCTATATATATATATATATATATATATATATATATATATATATATATATATATATATATATATATATATATATATATATATATATATATATATATATATGTATATGTGTGTGTGTGTCTGTGTGTCTGTGTGTCTGTGTTTGTGTGTGTGCGTTGAAGTCTTCAAGCCATATTGCTTATGTTTTCAGGCAACATCCTTCGACCATCTGAAAACAAAATTATCCAAACACATACAGGATGACTTTAAAGCATTCATACCCGTTTTGACGTTTCTAAGTCTGCAGCGTGTGGGATAGTGCTATCAACAATATTCTATTGTTCTCTTTTGTATCTATTCATCTAATAGTATTAGCATATACACGTATGTGATAAACTTCCACTTTTATTTTAAATTCAAATGTAATACGTACTATTTAACCAATATAGAATTTATTATTGATTTAAGAACAAAATAAAATAGACACAGCAGAAGCTTTATCTATCAGTGGTAAATAAAATAATAAATGTGACTTGTTCTACTCCGTTTCATATTTCATCGGAGTAAGATTACATATGATATATCTGCACGGAGGTTTTTGGCATTTATTCAGAGTTTATTCTTGTATAGAATCTCAAACGTACCTAACTGTAATGTCAATTTGTATAAATGTCTCTGTGCTGACAACTTGGATAAATCTTTTATTTAATAGATTGACAGATTGTCAAAAACAGTTGAGAATCGTAAAATAGATGCTCTGCAGTATTTATGTATTCCAGATGTTTCTGAGCTGGTTACAAATGCTGCCGATATCAACCGTGTATTTTCTTACCATTGAGCTCAATAAATAAATCTAACTGTTGAGCTGTTGAGTCGATAGTATCCACTGAACACCTCCTTTAAACCTCTGTCATTTTGCCTATATGAAATAACACACTTAAGCGAGATCTATGGGTCATAGGCTTGCTCGAAAAATTGCCGTGCGCTATTTGTTACGAAACTGATGAATCTTAATGCAACACCGGGCGTGCTGAGCTTTACATTTTCTCTGTCCGAGTTTAATGAAATGAAGTATCTATGAAACATGTGGATCAATGGTTTCGACTGCTATCAACTTATCAAAATTACTGACTCTGTTCTAAATCAGAAAACTGCCATTTATTATCGACTACAATGCCTTTCGTGTTTAATTTGGATTGTAGACAATCAATAAGTATCACACGATTCGATTTTGGTTAAATTACAGTTTTTTTTTTTTTTGTAATGCGCAGTAAAATTAACCATCTATACTGTTTCTAGTTATGTTAGACTTGCGGTCATAGCATTTCATTTGTAACCCACAAAAATGTTTTAAAATTCTTTGGGAATATAATATATCTGTTTCCCATTTTTGTTTCTTTCTTCATTTTATTTTTTTTTAGTATGCCTATTTGTGATTATAAAATATTGTTTTCGAGAAATTGCTTCATAGAAAATAGAGCGAACATTGTTACTGAATCCCTTGGCTCTTAAAAAATATGCACACATGTTTACACGCTCACTCATGTATGTATCTGTGTATGTGTGTGTATATATATATATATATATATATATATATATATATATATATATATATATATATATATATATATATATATATACACACATATATATATATATATATATATATATATGATTGACCGTTGACTGAACACTATTCAATTTTTTTTCTCCGTGTTTTTCTCCTTGTCTCCGTATTCTTTCTGTTGAAGAGCGTAGCTCGAAACGTCAAAGACTTTCCGTATTCCCGAGCGTCATACTAATATATACTTTTGTTATTTACACCACCTGTCCTCGTCTGTTGTTATTATTTGTATATTCTCCCATATATATATATATATATATATATATATATATATATATATATATATATATATATAGAGAGAGAGAGAGAGAGAGAGAGAAAGAGGGATAGAATGAGAGAGGGAGAGAGACTGATTGATTGATTGATCTGATTCAGCAGTTCTGAACCCGATGAGCTACGTTCCTGTAACAAGCACACGAAACTTTAAGCTGCATGGAGCTGAAACAAACTGTTTTAAATTATACATGCATACGTTGATACATACATACATTGATACATGCATACATACATACATACATACATACATACATACATGATGATGATGGCTGTCCACTCGTGACCGAAAAAGACCATTGCTGACCTTCAGGAACATTGCGCGCTCGAGGACTAACGTATAGTTTGCATTTCTGCCCCGTTGGTGGCTAATGAGCCCTGCTCTTGACAAGCATACACGACTGCATACATTGCAGACCAAGCTTTCCCCATTCACTATACGAGCCGTGCACTTTCACGCAGCTCGCTTGAGTTCTTCATGCTGGATACTTTCTCTCTCAAAAGTGCCAATCCCCTCCTTAACCTGCTTCCTCCATCTGTGGCGATGACAGGCATTGTTCTCGCAGTCAGTGTCCTGCATACCACAGGCATTTAATGGTGTCAAGCAGGGTGACATCCTTGCCACAACTCTCTTTTCTTTGTACTTTGCTGCTGCTTTTACTCATGCTTTTGCTAAGGTTAGCTCTCTGGGAATATGTCATATATCGATCTTCTGGCCACCACTTAAATCTTCGCCGATTTCCTGCTAATACAAAGGTTCTCCAGTGTATTATACGTGACCACTTTTATGCAGATGACTGTGACTTAGTCACTCATACAGTGGATGACATGCAAATACTCATGAATTGCATTTCTGGTTCTTGCAAGGCATTTGGACTCAGCATTAGCCTGGACAATAATGTTCCAGCTTGCACCAAGAATTCCATATGTGAAACCAGCTATCTTGGTTGAAGGAACAATTCAGAAGTTAGTAGACACGTTTATATGTATGAATATATATCACGATTAGCAAACTAATTCTACATGTATGAATATACCACATCACACCCTATAATATCTTACCATTTCCCAAGTTGCATATACGCATGATATAATTGTCGTAGTATGAGTAATGAATTGGTCTCTCTTCTCGCCTTCTGTGATTCAGGTTCAATTATCTAGTTCCAGACTCTGTATTTTACAAAAGTCTTTAATTTTAGCCGAGATATGTTGTGACTTGTCATTCTAGAACTGCACTTTCGGGCCGAGTTTTTTTCATTATTTCCAAACAACAAATAAATTGCCGCGCAAATATTTTAGCCACGTTATCAAAAATTGATCTTGTAGTCCTTATCGATTAAATTGCACACAATTAAATCGTACAATTTCAGTCATCTTACTGGTATTATCACCAGTATTTAGTATTTAGATGTAAGCCTTGGAGGGACATTGTATCCAGTAGATGTTTGAAAAAACCTCTCATGATTTAAGCACAAACACTCACCATATAACATATAGGAAAATCTATCGTATGTATAAATGAATATATATTTCTGTGTGCGTGTGGATGTGTGTGTGTGAGAGCGTGTATACATTTTCAATTACAATGGACGTTGCGTTATCCTGAAATGATTCGAATTCTGAAGACTGTTCTGGAGACATATGTGACATTTATTGTGCTTCAGTTCCATTATTGGATGCCATGTGTATCTTGTCACACTAAATGATCTCTGCTAAGATTACGTTTTCTAGAAATTTCATAGTGATGGCTTTCTTGACTGGTTGACATGTTGGAAGGACCTGGAGATTACACATCTCTCTATGTTGTCATATACATATACAGAACTATGCACAGATGTATATATATATATATATATATATATATATATATATATATATATATATATATATATATATATATATATATATATATATATATATATATATATATATATATATATATATATATATATATATATATATATATATATATATATATGTATATATATATATATATATATATATATATATATATATATATATATATATGTATATATATATGTGTGTATATATATATATATATATATATATATATATATGCTCATACACACACATATATAGTCATACTTACACACACACAAACACACACGCATATATATATATATATATATATATATATATATATATATATATATATATATATATATATATATATAATTGGTACATATGTAGATAAAAATTACATGTATACATATATACATAAAACATACGCGAATTAAAAATGCATGTACATATGCGTATATATATGTGTTTGTGTGTGAGAGAGAGAGAGAGAGAGCAGAAATGTGCGTGTGTGTATTTCTATATAAGTATATAAACATATATGCATCTAAGGAAATATGGCAACATACATCGAAGTACACTTGTCGATGTATATAAATCGTTACATAGCTATTTATATGCACGTCCATTATTATAAAAACACAACACGCGTGCACACATACATTGATGTATGTTTTTATACATCCATGCACACTTATATGTTCAGAGGGGTGTGTTTGTGACGTCATTGTATGTATACGCTTTGATGTGATTAAATGTATGTGCAGGCTACACATCAACACAATAACATCGCTCGTACACGCATTGACATTTCCAGCGCTGATATTTTCCTATTTGGCAATCACGTACATAGTTATGGCACATAGTATTAAAATATTGTTTTTTTCCTTATACACAAATACACGTAAATCCTTAACTCGCTTTTCATATTAGATATAGAACAGTATACATGTGCTTGAAAGGCATTCATACAGATGCAAACGTAGATAAACTGTTAAGCATTGACAACTTATCGTCAACCACAGAAACTGTGCAACCATAAATATCCAGTGCCATAATCATATAATCATTCATATATATATATATATATATATATATATATATATATATATATATACATATATATATATATATATATATATATATATATATATATATATATATATATATATATATATATATATTTATATTTATATTTATATTTATATTTGTGTGAGTGTGTGTTTAGAAACGGTTGCAGAAACACACTTGTATGCATACGCCACTCATGACCATTTTGATTTATATATACATACACAAATTTCAAATGTTCTATCTATATATTTTCTTATAATCCTGTTGAATTCTAGCCAAACTCTACTTCCAGTTCATGTGAACTGTAATATACATTATATTACTTACGGGGGAGTTATGGTTGTTCTGTGTCTATTAAAACGAATGCTGTCACCGCCTTCGTCGCCATTGTTACGGAGATGGCGGTGTTTACTGTTAGAATAATCATTGTTAACCTTTACAAGAACACAGGTCATTGTTTGTCTACCATTCCCGAAAAGATGCGGCTGTTTATCCTTGAAACGAAATAAAGCTGTCCCTACATTATCGTCTTCTTGTATTAAATGATAGATGGAGTCTAGATGTTGCTTTGTCAAGATGGACATGAAACCACTTCAACAAAACCACTTAATGGGGTCTATTATTTCTCTTATTCTTGAAGACTGTTTATGTAGGTCGACATAGTGAGCGTGTGACAATTTGTACTGATTATGAAGTTTACGATAGCGACAGCAAATACTACTAAACTACATAGGCTATAAACACAATAGCGGCATGACCATCAACAATACGTGTGTAAGAGAGGCAACTGCTGTGTTCTGACTAAAGATAATTCTTCTATCTAGCCTGCTGTGAAGTCCTCATTAGTAGTTTGGAATATACTCTTTACTATTTGACTATTTTACATGTTTCAGTCATTTGACTGCGGCCATGCTGGACCACCGCCTTCAGTCGAGCAAAACGACCCCAGGAATTATTCTTTGGAAGCCTGGTACTTATTCTATCGGTCTCTTTTGCCAAACACACCACCATCGGTTGTCAAGCGATGTTGCAAGGACAAACACAGACGCACATATGCACACGCATACATACATACATACATACATACATATATATACATATGCACGACGGGTTTCTTTCAGTTTCCGTCTACCAAATCCACTCACAAGGCTTTGGTCGGCCTGTGGCTATAATAGAAGACACTTACTCAAAGTGCCACGCAGTGGGAATTAACACGAAACCATGTGGCTGGTAAGCAAGCTATTTATCACATAGCCACTCCCTCGCCTGATTATATACATAAATATATATATATAATTGTTTGATTTAGTAAATATCAATTATAATGAATCTGACACATACTTGAGATCGCCGTTGTCGCTTTAGAGCAGCTTGTGAAGTACAAGTACCCACTCGTACTCTTACTCGCCTTGGCAGTTTTAAGGGTTAACTTTATTAAGACTAATTTATGAAAAGCTAATATATAAATGTAGTACATATTAGCGCAAAGAAGTATGTATTATATAAATGTATGGATTATGTCTTTCAGGTTTAAGATTAAAATCAAGAAAGTTCAATAATAAAGTTTAGTAGTTCAAAGCTGTGAGTTGTGAAATGCAGAACTATTTCCGATGATCATGAGTATCAAATATTGATCGCTTCGCTAAAAATGACAATTGTAAGTACTGGTGCTATGGGTTATATATAAAATATATTATTTATATGTAGTAGATATAAGGATCCCTTCCAGGGGCCCTAATATTAATTTTTACAACAATCTGAGAATGTCGCGAGGTTTTCAGACACGAATTCTACTCATATGTCAAGCTTCATCAAAATCGATAAAACGATGTAGGAGGAGTTAGCTAACTACTCCACTAACACACACACACAGACATAATTTGCCACATATGTAGTATATATATATATATGTGTGTGTGTATGTGTGTGTGTTTGTGCGTGAATATGTGTGTGTGTGTATATATGTATGCATGTTTGTATATCTAAATTTTATCCTTGTTGCTTATTTTGATTTAATAACCTTTGAAATTGTATGGATAATACCGTACTAAATTCTGGTTCTTCAACATAAGTACCATATTATCTTATATATATATATATATATATATATATATATATATATAAATATCTCTCTCTCTCTCTCTATATATATATATATATATATATATATATATATATATGCAAATAAGTGTATATACGTATATTAATACTTATATATATATATATACATTTATATATGCGTATATATATATATATGTGTGCGCGTGTGTGTGTCTGTGTCTGCGCGTCTGTGTATGTTTGTATTTTATTTATGTGTAACGCTGATATATTTTAAGGAAAGGAGACAAGTTTTGACGTCTAAGGTTCCATAACATTTTTGCTGTAATATTTGCATTTGTAAGAGATGTCACGCGATTTATAAGCGATTTCAAGCAATTCAAATACTCTCCGGTTTTCAGTATTTTCTTAGGGTGCGATGTGTTATCATAAGAACTCTTTATTTTATCAAACGTACTTTTGGTTTTCCTGGTATTTGATCAACGAATTTAAGAGCATCATTTGATATCATTCCGAAAGAGAAAGCTGATCACAGCCACATTTTTTGAGATCTTTATTTTGAGATCTTTGCATTTAACTTTACAAATGCTTTGACAGAGGCGATACAGATTGCCGAGTTTGAGATAGCTATGAGCAAAACTTTTGGGACTGTGGACCACAATAGCTGTATCTCTTTCAATACAAAATTTTAAACTACGTTGAAGATGTTATTTTCCATTACTTCGGCAGGGTTATTTTCACACTAGTTATCGTAACAAGTTCAAATTCACGATATCTGATCCGGTACAAATACTGAACAAGTCTATCATAGCAGACCAAAATTACTTCGTATACTGACTTTTAATCAAAACGGTTGCTAGAAGTTGGTGTGTGGAAGAGTTCTAATAAGACTAAAATATGTCATATGCAGATATCGTCCCTGCGTAAACAGACAGATCTTCACAAAAGATATGATATATATAAATTATTTTAGCATAAGTAATTTAAAATTTGTACAAATTATCATCTTTGTTCTTTGTGGGTCGCTACTTCCCCAAAGTTAGGCAAAATTCTGTTCATTAAGAATTTCTTTGTACGTTACACATCACATCAACATCTACTTGATATATGTGTGAGTGTGTGCGCGTGTGTGTGTGTGTGTGGGTGTATGTGTCTGCATAATCTAAATATATGCCTGAGGGTAGT
>NC_142933.1:102333572-102341072 GCF_046866305.1 Octopus bimaculoides
TGTGTGTTTCATAGGTAGCCATGGATCATGCATTTATAGTGCAACAAAATTGATTGCTTTTGAAAACTGTTTAACAGTTTTGACACCAAGCTACCAGAGACCGTCCATGATTCGCTTATACAAACTCCTCTTTAATGGAATCTTAACTAAAAGTGCTATTAAAATTTCATTTGAATGTGTATTTCGAAAGCGTAGGCCAAAGTGACAAAAATCTCGATTTTTTCCCCCCTATTTCTATTGAAACGAAGTTTCCGCACTTTGATAGGGCTGTTTGAACAAACGTAGCTAAAAAAAAAAATTAAAAAAACTGCTCGGCAGATATTTCGTGCAGCTGTTTCGATTACTTACAAGTAATCTCGATTTCGTCAGATAATTGTTGCTGCTGTCATTCTTGCTCTTGACATGATCTTGTTTTGAAGTGCAAGGGCGTGTCACCTAGTATCTGCTGTTTTTCTTTGTTTTTTTAATACAATTATTATAGTGGTTTCCTCATTTCTTCATTGAGCAGATAGATATTTTTAAACATCATGTCATTTTACCAGAATAACCATACCTAAACAACAATTAACAGTTTCTCCACCTTTTCCTTTAATTGAATAATTAATCAATTGATTTATTTATTTATTTTGGAGAGTGGAGAGTCCTAGTAAAGAGATGTTCTGTTATTTTTAGCACGTCGACAACCTCGATATTCATCCATCGAATTCTTTATCGAATATTTTTGTGTGTTTGAATTTGCCATTGAACTGTTTGGCTATATATGCGTTCATTTATTTCTTTTGCTTACTATAACACAATATTTAGTAATGTATCTATAATAATTAATTTTAGACGAGAGAACATTTTAGTATTGTAGACTTTAATTTCAAGTATTTCATTACATTTTATTAGATTCAAATTAAATATTACAAGCGAGTTTATTTCTTACATCTGTTTCATTAATGATTCATACCATTTAATTATTTCCTTTATTATTTTATTTCAGTTTGATTTACATGTTTAGCAGTTCTTAAGAAACAGGGAATACTATTAAAAAGTTTACCGTTATTAACATATCAGTTTGTATGTTTGTATGATGCTAAAAAGAAAACAAAGATAGTCGTAATATGCGTGAGGATATCTTCTGTCGACTGAGATAACTTAGTCGTGGATATCACCAGTAAAGATCCAGTAAATCAAAGAATACAATTGTTTCAATATTTGTCACTAAGTAAGTAATTTCAATTGCAAGCTAGTTGATTACATTGTGGCTAGTTCTGGTTATGTGGAGGCGCAATGGCCCAGTGGTTAGCGCAGCGGACTCGCGGTCGTAGGATCGTGGTTTCGATTCCCAGACCGGGCGTTGTGAGTGTTTATTGAGCGAAAACAGCGGCGGGAGTTGGTGGCTGTACTCTTTCACTACAGCTATCTCTGACTCGTTTTTTCCTGTTACTGTTGTACCTGTATGTCAAATGGCCAGCCTTATCACACTCTGTGTCACGCTGAATCTACCCGAGAACTACGTTAAGTGTATACATGTCTGCGGAGTGATCAGCCAATTGCACGGTAATTATCGTCCATTAGTTCAGGTTGTATAATTTCTTTGTTGGAAGCTCGAATTTTATTTTTTCGTTGTTAGGGAGGAAGAAGGATATCATAGTTAATCAATTTTTTTCTTTTTGTTTGGTAGATTCATGCGGCGAAGTATATTTCTGTTTAAATATGTCAATGCCTCTATGCAAATATATAGATATTCATAAAGGATGTAGTATCGATTTCAATGTATGCAAGCAAGCTTCTCTCGAGTACTGGACTCTATGTAATTGCTTACTTCTATCAACAAACATTTGAAATTTAAGTTCAATCCAGCAATTTCGAGGGAGAAGTTAAGTCATTTACAGTGATCGAGCGACTCAGCTCGTACTTATTATATCGACCAAGAAAGGGCTAAAGGTTAGTCGACCTCAGCGGAATTCGAACACAGAATGTCAACACCGACGAAATATAACTTAGCATTTTTCTTGGCATGTTAATGATTCTGACAGATTTTCACTTTTATTGATATATTTATAATTGTTTCAAATTTTGGCACAAGGCAAGCAACTTTGATGAAGGGGATAAATCGATTACACTGGCCCCTGTGTTCAACTGGTGGTACTTTTATAGACCGCGAAAGGACGAAAAGCAAAGTTGACGACGGAGGAATTTGAACTCAGAACATAAAGACAGACGAGATGACGCTAAGCATTTTTTCCCCGGCCCGATAACGATTCTGCCAGCTCCCCGCTTTTGATAATATATAATAATCCCTCGCTGTATCACGGTTCAGCTATCGCAGCTTATTATATAAGCTAACGTCGATTCCTCTCTGGTGTTCTTTTGCAGTAAAATAAAATAAATATATACAAATTATAAAAGCAATTATTAAAAAAAAATAGGAGTGGCTGTGTGGTAAATAGCTTGCTACCAACCGCATGGTAAGCCACAAGGTGTGTTTACGTCCCCGTAACTTAGCAGTTCGACAATAGGGGGCGATAGGATATAAGTACTAGGCTTACAAACAATAAGTCCTGGGCTCGATTTGGCCGCAATCAAATGACTGAAACAAGTAAAGGACAACAGTACTGTTTCTACTTCGCGTATTTTCACCTATCATGGTTGGGTTTTGGAACGTAACACACGCGCTAATCGACGGACTACTGTATTAGCATTAAAACTTTAGTAACATCGGTTTTGAGATTTCTTATTTGTACTCTTTACATGGAGACAGTATTAATGTAGTATACATATTTCTAATTCCATTTATATAGCTTTGAGTCAGAATGAGACTATAGTACGCATCTTTAAGTAATACAAATAATTACTACTTATCGTATAATGGTTCCCTCAGAATAGTAGCAAATACCATAACTCTTATGACCCTTCCACAATTGATTCTTTATCGACCTCTTGTGATCGATATTCCTGTAACAATTTTTCCCTCATGTTTCCATATATGAACTTTCTAATTTGACTCGAGACAATTTGTTAGAGTTTTTTATACATATGGATATTTTCACATGTGTGTATGTATGTATGTATGTATGTTTGTATGTATGTATGTATGTATTGTATACATCATTGCTTACTCTGTATGTCCACTCTGACGTTATTTGTTCGTTCTAATCTCTGGAGCTCTCTACAAATCTTATATTTTAAAAATTTCTGGATGCCGCAGTTTCGAGAAATTTTACTATCTTGTCGTGGAAATCGCGAAATATGGAGTAATAAGCAGACGACAACTGAGAAGTGGTTAGACTTCTTTTGATATTTTGTCCTGTACATGATGTATATTATATTTATTTATCATCGAACGCTGTTCAGCGTTGTCCACAGTAAGTTTTTAATTTGAGATATATATACATAGAAACATATATATATCTATATATATATATCTATATGTATATATATATATATATATATATATATATATATATATATATATATATATATATATATATATATAATATATATATATATATATGTATATGTATGTATGTGGATGTATGTATGTATATATTTATATATATATGCCTGTGAGTCTGTGTCTGTACCCCCAGCATCGCGTCACAACCGATGTTGGTGTGTTTACGTTCGAGCAACTTAGCGGTTTGACCAATTTGACCGACAGAATAAGTAGTAGGCTTACAATGAATAAGTCTTGGGTCAATTTGTTCGACTAAAAGCGTTGCTCCAGCATGACCGCAATCAAATACTGAAACAAATAAAAGGATAAAAGAATAAAAGTATATATATTTATATATAGATTTATTCACTTATATACGTATATATATATAAATCCATATCTATCTATGTATCTCTCTCTCTCTCTCTTTCTCTCTCTCTCTCTCTCTCTCTCTCTCTCTCTCTCTCTATATATATATATATATATATATATATATATATATATATATATGTATGTATGTATGTATGTATGTCTCAGTGCTTTTATTACCCTACTATTGAAGTACACATGTAATCTAATAAATCGATTGGTTGTATTTCTTTTGCCATTATATGTAAAATACGTTACGTTAAATTTCATTAACGCTACAGCTATATATTAGGTACTTCGTTTTGTATCTGCTTGATGCAGTTTGGAATATCTGTGCAGCTGTTTGTGAGAATTAGGGTTGGATGATATATCTGTGTTAGAGTAATTTGTTGAACTTAATGCTGTTTATTATATATAATATTCGTTTAATATTGTGATTATGTAAAGGGAAAAAAAATATTGATAATAAAAAAAGCATTATCTAAAACAAATAATTTTAATAAATGATGAAAAGGAAGAGAAAATCTATCGCAATAAAAATAGATTCCCCAAAAGTAATACAGCAACGATGAGAAGAAGAGAAAAATGAAGAACACCAACAACACCTGGACTTGGAACAGTTCAATAAATAACGATAGATAAGATAATTACAAAGAGAGCAAAAACGTTAACGTATTATAAATGTTACTGTGTTCATTTCTGTGTACAAGAGAGCACAAAATATAGGCCTTGGAGCCGTAACTAAATTGCTTTTGTTATTCGCTGCGGCTCTTTACATTCAAGTACCCATGTATTTATTACCCGCTAACATATCTAGTGTGCACATTTGCTGCTCTCTTTATTCTACAATACATATACACATACATACATACATACATACATACATACATACATACATGCATATATATATATATATATATATATATATATATATATATATATATATATATATATATATATATATTAATAAATTATAGGGTAGCAAAAAATTTTTTGAAATTTTATTTACCACCAGTGGTCTAGCGAGAGTAAAAACAGTCAATAGACTATGTATTATTCATTTAAAATGCAGAGATGCCTATAATAGGACATCTACTCGCTAGAAATAGCAGCAAAAGACTATATACCACAAAAATTAGTTCGAAATTATCCCTAATTTTTGTGGTATATAGACTTTTGCTGCTATTTCTAGCGAGTAGATGTCCTATTATAGGCATCTCTGCATTTTAAATGAATATATATATATATATATATATATACATATATATATTTTTACATATATATATATATATATATATATATATATATATATATATATATATATATATATATATATATATATATATATATATACATATATATATATATATATATATATATGTGTGTGTGTGTGTGTGTGTGTGTGTGTGTGTGTGTGTATGTGTGTGTGTATGTGTGTGTGTGTGTCTGTGTGTGTGTGTGTGTGTGTGTGTGTGCTAGAATTCCTCAATTATAGAATATCCTGGTTTCACGACGGTAAACACTTCTGTGGCCGTTACGAATAGTAAACTATAATCCAAATAATAGGACAAACAAAAAAAAAAATAATAATAATAAGGCCATGTTTGTAAGATTCACGATGTAAGAGAACAGCTTTGGTGCATGTCTGATGAAGTTCCTCTCTAATGTCTAAAACCGCGAACATTACGTAGATTGGCACATTGAAGTTTTGCGTAAACTGGAGTTGCAAGCAGAGTTGTTACAGAAACAATTGTATGATTCATATAAAAGTGCGAAAGAATTTCTTTGTCTTCATATTTTTCCGATGGATTATTCAGTTTTCATTTCTCTGGATGGTTACATTATCTGGAGACTATGTGGTGGGCAGACCCTGAACGAACCTGTATAGAAAATTATGCCCAGGGTTGTTAGGCCAAGATGATAGAAAAATTATCATTTTGAACGCTAGTTAGATGCGGATGAGAGATAAAATAAAATCACGTCTTCTCAATAGGAAGGCAGGAAATAGAAAGAAAGAATCCCTTTCATCACGTGTCAGCGACGAGAGTGTGAAGGAAGATGAGAAGGAAGATGAGGAGAGAGAGAGGCAACGGTGAAAGGAAGAGAAGAATAGGGAAGGAAAAACAGAAGGAAGGAAAAACAGAAACGATGAAGAACAAGAGAGGGATATATATATATATATATATATATATATATATATATATATATATATATATATATATATATATATATATATATATATATATATATATATATATATAGATAGATAGATAGATAGATATATATATATATATATATATATATATATATATATATATATATAACGGGCATTATTACAGAAAAATAATAACGCCACACAGTGGACTTCTCAAAATAACCACATTTAGTATCTAATGCGAGGAAAAAACAACCAACAGAAGACTACCAACTTTCTAATCGCGAAATCGGTCGATACACAGTTAAGTTTATTTAAAAGAAAGTTGGTAGTCTTCTGTTGGTTGTTTTTCCTCGCATGAGGTACTAAATGTGGTTGTTTTGAGAAGTCCACTGTGTGGCGTTATTATTTTTCTGTAATAATGCCCTTTATATAAATATAAACGAATAATTATATTCTTGGGAATAGAAATTTCCCTTATGAATTTTTTTACACACCGGCTTCTTGATAAAATTCTTGTAAAAGAGTTTTATCCCTTTTTGAATTTTTATATATATATATATATATACAGAGAGAGAGAGAGAGAGAGAGAGAGAGAGAGAGAGAGAGAGAGAGAGAGAGAGAGAGAGAGAGAGACAGGGAGAGATACGGAGAGAGAGTGGAGAGGAAGAAGAGAAAGTGTAAGGGATGACAGCTATATAGATAGATAGATAGATAGATAGATAGATAGATAGATATTATGAGATATATACGTTCGATTTCATAATTTGATCGTTTTTCGATGTCTCTAAAATAATCACACATGCTCACATGTTCTCACTATATACTAATATCTGCGTATATGTGTATGTTGTGTATGTATGTGTGCGCATGCGTATTCGTGTGTTCGTGTACGAATACCTGTATCTTTATATGTTAAAATCTAACATAGTTAAACTCTGGCCAAACGTTGTTCAAAATTCTCTACCTTATTATCAGTTAAATTTAACCCCAGCATCGACCAAGAAGTACTTCACCGCTAACAACGACAATATATGAGCATAGTTGCTTCGATCTTTTTTTAATTTTTATTTTTAACTTCTTCCTCATTTTATTAACAGCGTGATCGTAGCTCTGTTCCATTCGTCTTTGTTCTCAATTGCCCAAAATATCAGTCGGCCAGAACAAACTTGCTATTCTAAATACGTACAATGGAATCGAATTATTCCTGTCTAAGAAGAAATAGATTCTATGGAAATCTTTCACTAGGTCAGCACCATATCAAGATCCGTGGTCATATGGTTATTGTTATGAACCAAGCAAACTAGCAAATTTCAAACTCAAACGGATATACTGAAACAGCATACGCACTAATTGTCACATAAATATAGAAAAGATCGCATATATATATACATGCATGTATAGATACACGAATACATACAGAAATGCACGCATAGTTATCTAAATACATATATGCATAAATGGAATACGCGTGTTTGCATATATTTCTATGGTTATACGTGTCTGTATGTGTGTTGGGATACTTCTGAGTCTTCGGGTGCATGTATATAAT
>NC_142933.1:102346072-102351072 GCF_046866305.1 Octopus bimaculoides
CTTCTCAACCACTTGCCCTCTCATCCTCTCTGCTTTGAACAGCAACATCCATACTGCTAACCTTAACATCCTCAACTCTTCCACTACCGACGCCGACAACAAGGTAAAGAAAAAGAGCATCAAAACAACACGATCTGCACTACTGGTAACATCACGATTACTTGCACAAGTTTTCCCATCACCTTCCACCACAACCACCAACCGCTGGCATGTGAGGAAACTTCATGAGAAGAATTTCATGCGGAGAATTTCAAGTTGGTCGAATTACAACCTTGCGCTTTCTGTCAGAGAAAATAACGTAAATAACAAAAGCAGAGAGAAGGAAGGTAGAAGAGAGAGAGAGAGAGAGAGAGAGAGAGAGAGAGAGAGAGAGATAATCACCGTCCACTATTCAGTTTCAAAGTGGAGTACAATGAGAGCGAACTGTCGGGAGTACGTAATTAAAGTTCGGTTGGTTAACTCTGTTGTCTCGTTAGTTCTCTTTGGTTCACTTTAGTGCGGTTCGATGATTCGTTATTCCGATGGGAAAATATATTCTTTTTTATTTTTTGTTTCCGCATGTATTTATGTATTTATTTATTAATTTGTATCATCTTCGTATAGTATTTTTTTTAGGTTTTCTTTATGGTATCTAATTTTATTCTTGTATCTACACAGTTGTCTTTCCTTGTATTATGATTTTTCGTAGTGGCTGTTCTGGTTGTAAATGCAATAGCGGCTCACATTTTAGCCATGTCAGTGTTGATCGAGCAAGAAGACCGGCCTATAATCAGAAGGGATCCAGCTATGAGCAGTATCTATTTTTTTTTTTTTTTTACATCTACAGCTAATGCGCCCGTTTTCCTCTTAGAAGGTCAAGGTCGAATTGGACTGAGATTTCATCCGTCACACATAGCTTACTTAAGCATTGTTTATATGTGTGTGTATGTAAAAGGGAGGTATGTGAATGTGTGTGCGTATGTGCACGCGCAATAGGAGTACGATGGTGTACATTCAACGCTGAAAAGTAAAATCAAACTGCCTCTCAATTCTGCTCGCGATGTTTCAATGTTTTCCTCATTCGTGTATATTTTAATGTCTTGACTGTTATTTCTAGCAATGTTTTGACATGCCGATCTCCCTAGTATCTGTTGATGAAAGAGGCAGCGAACGCGCTGTTTTCTGATTGGCTGAGAATTATCAAAATTTGAACATCTGTGACATTTTTCAAAAATTTTTTGTAGAATAATTGATTAACAAATTCGGATCCAGCGTCAAAATGTTCATTTATATGATACATAAATTTTTTTTCTAGGCGTAGGAATGGCTGTGGGGTAAGTAGCATACTTACCAACCACATGTTTTCGGGTTCAGTCCCACTGCGTGGAACCTTCGGCAAATGTCTTCTACTATAGCCTCGGGCTGACCAAAGCCTTGTGAGTGGATTTGGTAGACGGAAACTGAAAGAAGCCGGTCGTATATATGTATATATATGTATGTGTGTGTATATGTTTGTGTGTCTGTGCTTGTCCCTCCAACATCGCTTGACAACCGATGCTGGTGTGTTTACGTCCCCGTGAGTCAGGGATTCGGCAAAAGAGACCGATAGAATAAGTACTAGAGTTACCTAGAATAAGTCCTGGGGTCGATTTGTTCAACTAAAGGCGGTGCTCCAGCATGGCCACAGTCAAATAACTGAAGGAGGTAAAAGAGAGTATAATTCTAAGCGTTGACGGAAACCACAAAGATCCCCATTATATATTCTTCTCTCATTTTGGTTGCTCATATAATATAATACAAGGAACTTTGTTCCATGTTTTATGTTCA
This sequence comes from Octopus bimaculoides, assembly GCF_046866305.1. Taxonomy (NCBI): domain Eukaryota; kingdom Metazoa; phylum Mollusca; class Cephalopoda; order Octopoda; family Octopodidae; genus Octopus; species Octopus bimaculoides. Next base: position 102,347,879 of record NC_142933.1, read on the forward strand.
CTGTAGCGCTTGATATTTATAACATCTCATTAGAAAAGTAACTTACATAGAGCTAAAACTCTCAATGACTGTTTGTCTATGAAGTCGCTTCAACGCGTAACTGGTGCTTTAGCAATCTGGTGAGTCAGAAATAATCCCATCAGAAATTAAACTCACAGCACAAGAAACATAGTACATTTATAAAAGCATGTTTATTGCAACTCTTCCCAGAATTGCATTCACTGTTTTAGGACTGCAAAATCGAAACAACTATCTACTTGATAAAAAAAATTTTGCATTATTTTCATCGCTAGAGCATTATTCAAAGTAATACACTTCACAACCTATATTCTAATAGAGAAACCAAACTGGAACATTCGTACAGGAAGCTATACGTACATCCCTATACATCCCATCCGACCTTCACCCCATCCCTTAGACACCACCCTTGCTTCCCGCACTCTTGCCTCGCCTCCCCCCCCACGCCCCCACACCACCACACCACACCATACACCACACCACCACATCAAACCACATCACACCACTCGGCACACAGTAATACTGACCACTGCCCAGCACTTAAACCATCATCCACCGTCTAACATACACATGCACGCACACCTTCGTTTGGGATCACCTCTACTTTTCTATCTCCCTTTCTTCCTAGACATTGTAACTTTTCTATTTTCTATTTTCTCTTCGTTTATTTCTGTGTTCCTTACTGTCAAAGAGCATAGGCTCGAAACGTAAAATACATTTTTCACTTCCTGAGCGTTAAACTAATTCATCTGTTTCTTATTTACACCCGACTTCGTCTATTTTTTGGGAGGGGGTTCTTACTATATATATATATATATATATATATATATATATATATATATATATATATGTTTGAGGGATATGCTAGATGTAGACCTCATATGGCCTGACCACTAATAAAAGATTGTTCTCAAGAAAAATTCACCAAACGCTAGAACGTAAGCGAGGAAGACAAATGAAAACAAACAAAATATAATGATTAGTCACATACCCGGTTTTATTGTTCCCTCTAACATATTACATACGTAAATGTCTGCAAATCATCCCTCTTACATGTAAGTAATATAATTTTTCTGAATCTTCAATTTTTTTTCATTATGCTAGGCCGCTGGTTTAAATTGATACTAATCAAATTAATATTCAATTTGTTTACCGTTATTATTTAAATTTATATATATATATATATATATATATATATATATATATATATACAATCAATTTTCACGTAGTCTTATTTGGTTGCTTTTGGCATGTGAACTCAAATCTACCTAGGATCACGTAGTCATAACCGTAAGCAAAGTAACATTAATATAGCAAATAATAAAAGACTACAGAAAAGCTATATTAACATTTCATGTCAAACTCATTGGGATTTTTTCTAGTTTTTTTCCCTTTATGTGCAGTAGAATTTGAAGCGTTGTTATATTGTTCAACATATTAACTATTTCCTACACACAACAAAACGGGAATTTAGAAATAAGTCATTTGGTACGTAAAACAAACAAAAAAAAAACACCAGTTGATAAAGAGATAAAAATGACATGAAACTATTGTTTGTTTAGTTTATTTTTTACATGAAAGGGTTGAAAATAATTTGGTAAAAATACATAACATGATGTGAATACGATATAACTCGATAACAAAATAAAAGTTGATATAACGATAGAAAACAAGACATAACAAGATTTAAATGAGATAAAATAGGAAATAACTCGATAAAGTTTGATACAACTAGTTATAATTTATTTATAGAAGTATATGTGTGTGCGTATATAAATACATGCATTCATAAATTCTTCTGTGTGTAATAGTATATGTATATGTATATATACATATATATATAAAATGATTTATATATAATTTTGTCTGTGCGCATGTGTGTATACTTTTATATGTATATGTAAATACACGTAACTAGTTGTTGTTAGATTAAAGTTGATAACTAGTTATAACGATATATAGTAAGATATCACCAAAGAAAATAAAATACATCTAAAGTAAATGAGATAAATTCAGGTGCAGTGAGACTTGATTTAACTGAATATTATTAACTACATGAAACTTTCCATGAGATTAAATTTCATAAATGCTAGACACAACAAGGTATAAATCTAAACTTTCTATAATATTTCGTCCCTCTTTTAACTACTACTACTCAATATTTTTTGTCGTGTTTGCAGTGATTCCGTTTAGAAAGCAAGCCATGTTTTGCAAACCATCTAATTTCTATCTTATGAATGAAGCCATTGAATGAAATCGTATGAAAAATACACTATCTTTCACTGAAATGTTTTTTCCCACTGGATGTCAAATGGTAAACGTGTTCAAAACTTCACGATTCAGTAAAGTTCTATTGTCATGAAAGTTCAATAGCTAAATAGAGCTAGTAGCCTTTCTTTCTCAGCATTTAAAACTTCCCGTCTCTGTAATATTCAATCCTATCTAGACAAGAATGGCAACCTGCTGCGCTTGGTCAAACACAAAAGTCTTGTAAATAAAATATGAAAACGTATCTTCTAGCAGCATCCCCAGACGAGCAAAAACGGCTATCTTAGAAGAAACGGTTTTTGTTTTTCACCATTTGTAAATGTGCGTGTCGCAGTTGCTGATGTTCATTTTTTGCTGGCTGAATCTGTGATTTTGAATATTAAATTTTAATTTCATGCATTTTTTCATTTTATCCGGTTCCAGCTCATGAGCTGTGGCCATTGTTGGGCCACCGCCATTTAGTGTTGCTACGTAATTTTACTTCACGAATTTTACTTCAGGGATTGACATTTGGTGGATGAGAGTGTTTGATGTTGATGCCCTCATCGGCACCTCCTGCTGCGAAGTTGGTTCATCTGGGACACTTGACAGGAAGAGGTCCTGCTTTATTTTGAAGATACCTACATCCACCACATGCAGGTCTCTCAGGTCCTTCGAGAGGATATTGAAGAGCTGTGGACCAGTTCAGAATTTGTCTTATTTACTGTTATTTTGCATAATTATATTTATAGTTTCTGCATATTATATCTTTAAATATCTATTTCACATCTTTGACCTGAAAAATAATTCCAAAGTAGCACCAGATTGACGTCTGGGGATAGCAAAACTTTATAACTATTGGTGCCTTTCATAAAAGAAATATATAAAAAAACTAATAGAAGATGCAGTTGAAAATAATTTTGGAAGAG
>NC_142933.1:102353572-102383572 GCF_046866305.1 Octopus bimaculoides
CAAAACTCAAACACGAAAGTTTGAAAGCAATATTAAGACTGTTGCCAGAAAAACCGTTGCAGGTGTTATGCCGCAAATGACCTAGGGAAGGTGATATAGATATGTAAATAACCCTTCATTTGCTGCAGAGTGTTGGTTTCAAAGCCGAGACAAGAATTCATCCTAGCAGCACAAGACCAGAGTTTCTTCACCCGGAACTATCAAGCTAATATTATAAACAATGAAGTAGAGACAAAGTGCAGACTTTCTAATGGCAAAGTTAAAATATTGATTACGTTGTTGCTCTTTGCTCACTCATTACCCCTACAGAATATAAAACCAAATAGTGCCGTCACTATGGTATTCCACAGTCAAAGAACTGGTATGAACACCATCCAGTGAGAATGTTATCATATTATGGGATTGTGGAGTACATACAGATGGATAAATAAATGATAACAGACCAGACATCATCATCAAAGTTCTAAAACAAAAACAAATATGCTTGTTAATTGATATGAAAGTGCCTAGTGAGAGAAACATCTCAGCAAAGGAATTTGAGAAACTGTTCAAATATAAGGATTTTAAGATTGAGATATCTTGGACATGGCCATTAAAAACCAAAACCGTCTCTGTTGTTATAGGTGTCCAGGGAATGATCTTTCTTTTATTTGTTTGTGGAGAGTCACTTGTAATCACTATGCTGACACATTTTTGAGCAGATCCTGGGAAACCAATAATATATGAGACTCAAACATTTCCGTTGCCATCAACTGCCAACATTCTCAGGAACTTCTTTTTCATTTGATATACAGGTGCCTTAAGTTTCTGATTCAGATCCGGTCAGATAATGAAATAGAATGCAATTCAATCAGAAAATGATAACAATAATACTACTAATAATACTGTGATAAAATCTCTCTCTCTCTCTCTCTCTCTCTCTCTCTCTCTCTCTCTCTCTCTCTCTCTCTCTCGGTTTCTTTCTCAGAACTATTTCCGACAAGCATAGGAAATCTACGTTGCAAGTGCAAAATATAGGTAGGATTTTGCTTATTTCCCATAGAGGGGCATAACACTGGTACAGACTTCCCTATGTCCCACTGTTTCACGGATAATTACAAGGTCTTTCTTCACATTTTAAAAACTATTCCCAGATACAATCACAGGATAAAGACTCACTTTAAACAATGGAGATATTATGAACGCCTCTATTCATTATGTTCTCGCCTCTGATATATTTACTATATTATGGCAGGGTTTTTTGTTGTTGTTGTTGTTGTCTTTGTATTATTACACTACGATCTTACCTTCTTTCTTTCCTCTCTCTTTCGTTCTTTCTTTTGTCCATCAATCTCGTCTGTGGTAGAAATCTTAATTATGCAGCCATCAAGAATATCATCAGACCATATATTTCATTATTCTTTGAAGCGTTGCTATTGACGACACGTATTGCTGACATTGATTGAATGCCATCATTTTAATCTTTTTTTCCTTCTCTTCCTACACCTAGCCCTTTCTCCGCTCATACTGCTGGGATATTTTCTTTTATCTCCACTTAAGATCGGTCATACATATGCGACTGAGTTGATTTAAGACTTATACATCGCAATCGGTCATTCTCTCTGTCATTTGCTTTGTCCTTTATATATATATATATATATATATATATATATATATATATATATATATATAGAGAGAGAGAGAGAGAGAGAGAGCGAGAGACAGCTAGATAGATAGATATAGATAGATATATAGATACATATATTTATGTGTGTGTATGTATGTAAGTATATATATGTATGCATATTACATACAGTGAGAAAAAGAAAGGAGAGAAACAGACAGACACGCAGATACATCTTTCTTTCTATCGATCACTATACCGCAATAAACACCTGCCCAGTAGTCTTCATACCTAGCGATGTATCAAATCATACTTTTCCCTTTCGAATTATTTCTCTCTAGAAATCTCCCCCACCACATATGTATATATATATATATATATATATATATATATATATATATATATATATATGTACACATATACATATAGATATGTATACATATATGAGTATTATATATGTATGCATGTGTATAGGTATATATGTACTATGTCTGTGTCTTTATATATGAACATACTTACATACACATATACATTATACATCCATGCATACGCGCGCATAAGCACGCACACACACACACACACACACACACATACACTCACACACACATGCATATATACGTATCTTGTATCAATGGTGTATCAATTTATATTTCTACCTTGTTTTCCGTATAAAGAAAGAAATGAAGAAACGCATTGTCAATTGAATAAGATATATACCACCACCCCCGGCAAGATTGTGCTAATGAAAAGAAAGCATACTTTATTCTTTATAACAGACAGGAAAAAAAAGGAGCTATTAATTTAATATAATACAACATATTGCTATGATATGTGGGGGTTATAACCAATTATGAGAACCTACTTCTCTGACAACTGACATATCATTATTTGTACTAATTGGGTTTCTTTCAGCTTCGGTAATGTCAGAATGAAACTTTCTCAACAAGACGGACATTTGTACATCAGTTAGGTCTGTTTTAACATATTTCAGTGCCAGGAGTTGTAAGTAAATATGCGATGTTGAAAATTCGCTATAAAAGAAGGTTGAATATATATCTATATATATATATATTTTAATATTTCCTGTAAATACTACAAGCCTTTCTTTTATATTTCAGTAATTTCCTGACCCCCACGAGAACAGAATCGTCAAAGTATCTTCGAAATTACCGATACAAGTAGAATTGTTTAAATATACATCATTCTAAGGTTCCTAGTGTACCAACATACTATCGGTGAGAAATTATAAAATAAGTTGAAGAAGTTAAGTGGAAAAAAAACTGGCGGTGATTTATTATTAAGTGTTATGCATGGAATATTAAAACTGTTTACATTTGTTTTGCAAGATGCGTGATATGAAATCATCTATTGCAATTAAAATTGCATTTTGGTCGGGTTATGTTATAGGAGTGGTTTATGTTAAGTTGCTTGCTTACCAACCACACGATTCCGGGTTCAGTCCCACTGCGTGGTACCTTGTGAGTGGATTTGGTAGACGGAAAATGAAAGAGGTCCGTCGTATATATATATGTGTGTATATGTGGGGGAGTGTCTCGGTTTGTCCCACCAACATCGCTTGACAACTGATTGTAGTGTGTTTACGTTCCGGAAAAAATTAGCACTTCCGCAAAAGAGACTGATACAATAAATAGTAGGCTTACAAAGAATAAATCCTGGAGTCGATTTGTTCGACTGAAGGCTGTGCTCCAGCATGGCCGCAGTCAAATGACTGAACCAAATATATATACATATATATATATATATATATATATATATATATATATATATATATGCGTGTGTGTGTGTAAGCATGTATGCATGTATGTATGTATGTATGTATGCATGTATGTAAGTATGTATGTATGTATGTATGTATGAATGTATATAAACAGCCAGGAAAGATTTCATCGTTACTAAATGCTAGAAATAAGAGTTAAAATTGTTAATGTTGTAAGAAGAGCGCAATATATATCCGCTACTATAGGAGGTAACGATACGCATATATACATACAAACATACGTGCAAACATTCATACATAAACACATGCATACATACATACATACATACATACATACATACATACATACATGCATACATACATGCACGTATACATACATACATACATACATACATATACATGCATATATATATATATATATATATATATATATATATATATATATATATTCAGCACGGAATGTTGTCAGTGAACAGGTCGCGGTCTCAAAGCGACGAAAATATTTTGGCAAATTAAATTTAAATGTTTAAGTGAATCTAACGGTTTTTGTGTATTTCTTAAATGGCTTATAAACACCTTCCACGCTGGAATTGTTTTCGTTCCAGCACACGATCTCAGATCAGGTCGCTTGCTATGCAAGTACATCTCCGTAATATATATATATTCTATTTTACTCTTTTATTTATTCATTTATTTCAGTCATTTGACTACGGCCATGCTGAAGTACTGCCTTCAGTCGAACAATTCAACGCCAGAACTCATTGTTTGTAAGCATAGTACTTATTCCATCGGTCTCTTTTGCCGACTCACTAGGTTACGGGGACGTAAACTCACCACCATCGGTTGTCAGACAATGGTAGGGAGACAAACAGAGACACACAAACACGTGTCGCGCGCGCACGCACACATACACACACACACACACACACACACACACACACGCACACACACACACACACACACACAATGATTACGAGTCACTCCAGTATATCTCTTTCCTCTGCCCTTATTGCGTGTTTATCATTCGCCTTACAGCTCTTATTAACTGGTCATAGAACGGAAGTGAAACATAACCAGCCCGTGAAATTTTTAGCTGCATGACTCTCCCAAATACTACAATAATAGCAGAATTCCAAACAGAATAAAACTGGCGACAAGAACTAAGGAACAAACGATATAAGTGAATGAAATTTATTGCGAAAAGTCTCTTCAATTAATGTATTTAGAGGATGAGGAAACATAAATATGTCCAATTCGGGAAATGATATATAAAACCATTCAGTATATGTTCGTATGAGAGGGATAAACTAACATTAAACTCGCAACCCAGGAAAGAGTGTATAATTTTGCAAACGAAAATATTGTAATTTCAATCTGGACCGAAAAGGTAAGTTTAATAAAACATAAATAATTCATTAAGTTGGGTTACTATCCAATCCAAATCAACATATTGAACAATTTCAACCCAGACATGTCGATTTTAGATGTGGACAGTTCTATAAAAAAACATACATGAATCCTTGCAAAAGGTGTTTATTCATTCACACACATATACAGACACAAATAGACTGAAGTATATATAATATATATATATATATATATATATATTGCACATTTTCGAAGTAATCAGACCATCAATGTTTAGGAAGTGATAAATATAATTTCTATTACTTATATTTTATTTTGGGCATTTTCCTTTATGCAAATTAAAATGCAATTGACACATAGATTATTAAAGCTGCTGCCGTCATTCTTTACTACTGAGGTCCGTTAGTAGGATATATTTCTTTTTTGGGTAGTCTCAAATTAGGACCTCCTTCAACAAACATGCAATCAAAAGTGTTCATATATGTATGTAGGTATATATATATATATATATATATATATATATATATATATACAAGAAAAAGGGCAGGGAATCGTCAATTAATAATAGAATTAATAATTAAAAATTTTGCCAAGTAGTTCAGTATGAAAAGACCTTTATCGGTAAAACCATTTATCATCATAAATATACAGGGATTAGCATTGAGTTGCTTCTCCAACATACTGAAAATTTAGAAATAGCAGTCAAAGAACTACTGATTCTAAACTACAAATTTTTCTCTAAATGGATGGCGATATTTATGGCACACATAGAACAAAAAACCGGAGGGGAAAGCATAAACAAAACAAGTCTTTAGTTAATCGGATACGATCGTTTCATGGTTAAGAGAATGAAAAATCCCTATTCCAATCCTCAGTCCGATATTCTGATAAATTTGAAAGTGTCTCTTAAAAAATTCACGGTAATCTTTGGCCATGCCACACCAAATATCAACGATAAGAAAGGCACTTACGAATTCATCGGTTAGTGAGTTCAGGCAACCCATCTCAAAGAAATCTATTCCATGTGCGTCACAAATAGTCCCGTATGAAAAAAGTCCCGTGTGAAGGGATTACCGTTTAGCCACCTAACTTAGAGGTATCAAATATAAAATATACAAGAATAAGGGCAGGGAATCGTCAATTAATGATAGAATTAATAATTAACAATTTTGCCAAGTAGTTCAGTATGAAAAAACCTTTATCGGTAAAACCATTTATCATCATAAATATACAGGGATTAGCATTGAGTTGCTTCTCCAACATACTGAAAATTTAGAAATAGCAGTCAAAGAACTACTGATTCTAAACTACAAATTTTTCTCTAAATGGATGGCGATATTTATGGCACACATAGAACAAAAGCCGGAGGGGAAAGCATAAACAAAACAAGTCTTTAGTTAATCGGATACGATCGTTTCATGGTTAAGAGAATGAAAAATCCCTATTCCAATCCTCAGTCCGATATTCTGATAATCGCCATCCATTTAGAGAAAAATTTGTAGTTTAGAATCAGTAGGTCTTTGACTGCTATTTCTAAATTTTCAGTATGTTGGAGAAGCAACTCAATGCTAATCCCTGTATATTTATGATTATTATATATATATATATATATATATACATACATATATATATATATATATATATATATACATATATATATATATATATATATATATATATATATATATATATATATATATATATATACTTTATTTAAAAGCAGCAGAAATATAACAAAAGACTGTTACTCTGAGTTTCACGTTCCCGTCCATCGGACAGTTTTGTTAGAAAATCTAAAGCATATTACTCTACCTCTGGTATTTGAGTACTCTTTTTTCCAACTTGTTGCACATTTTATGTGCTTACTCCGGTATATATATATATATATATATATATATATATATATATATATATATATATATATAAATATATATATATTTTACATATTTGTTTTGCAAGATTTTTGATGTGAAATCGTGTGTTGAAACAGATGTTGTTGTACTTGGGGATGGTCATATTGCCAGTTTAGCCAATAAAAACACACGCACTGTATATTTGGTGTTAATTTGCTTCAGCTTTATATTACATTAATCTTAATCTTATTTCGGCCAGAGTTCTTTCGTCACACTTCTGTGACCGCATCAGTGGTCCTTTGTTTCCTTCCTTCTTATGTGTGTCTCACCTTGCTAACTATCAGCCATTTCGTATTTTGTATTCCTATTGTATGTGTCTACGCATGCGTGTCCTTCAATGTGTCTGTGTCTTTTGTAAGTGCAAGTGTGTATGGGGAGTGTCTGTATCACCTATATACTCTGTTAATACGTGTTCGTTTGTATTTGTTTTTATTTATTTATTTGTTCATGTGTGTGTGTGTTTTTGTGTTTAATTAAATTTTGTTAACGTATGTAGTATTTAATTCCATTTGTTTATCTATGTATTGTATTATACTTTGTTCATATTATTATTGGTTTATGGGTAACATGTTGTTACGTGCTGTGGTTTGTGGTTTGTTAGTGGTGTGTGTTAGTGTTCCATTCTAGTTTCCTATTCAGGCTAGGTTTCTCTTCTATTATGTGTGTGGCTTCAGTAATTTGTCTAAGTGCTGCATCACTGCTATGTGTAGATAAGATTTTAATTTCTATGTTGTTGATTGAGCCTCTATGTTCTTGCTCAGCGTGCTGGTACAGAACTGATGACTTCTTCCCTTCCTTAAGTTCCCTCCAATGTACGTTTGCCCGCTCCCCTATGCTCCTTGCTGTTTCGCCTACATATGTCATTGTCTTATTTCTGCATCGTCCCTCTGTACATCTTATGCTATAGACCACATTTCTGGTTTTGCAGTTCGTTTTTGGGCTAAATCTACATACGATACAGTTCCTATCAGTGCAGGGGGTTCTACTGAAAGGGTATGTTCTACTGATAAGGGATTTAATAGGGTTGCCTGGCCTTTCAAGAACCTTAATTCTTAGCTTAAGTTTGTCTAGGGCCCTTCTAAAGCGGTACGCCAGTTCGCCTCTAGGGGTGGTATCGACGAACATGACGCTCTGGTACTTGTGGCTATCGTACCATGAGCTTGCCTTCCCTATTTTCTTCTTAGTCCTTTCTATGGTGTTCCATGATTTGCTCCTGTGTGTGTGTGGAGGTGTGTGTGGGGGGGGTGTCTGTGTGTGTGTGTGTATGTATGTATATATGCATGTATGTATATAGTTCTATACTTCTTCAGTTGAAATTGTTTGGATGCATCTTGATATATCTTACGCTCTGCAGATCCACCTAGGCAATGATTTTCCTAAGATGTCATGCTGTAGAGATAGTATCATACAGAAGAATTTCGGAATGCGGTCATTTGTCATTCGAGCAACTTGTCCTACCTATCTGCACTGAATTGTTTTCCTGTTACTCCCGCCTGCTTCTCTGCAAATTAGTCCGAGTAATAGTTGTAACCATGCCCCAGACCACCGTACTGTTCAGCATGATGCTGTAATCTGGGTCAGTTATGCACCATGCAATGCGGATTAAGAGCCCAGATTTAATGAGCTCTAGGACAGAATTCATGATACGGTATTAGACTTCGATCGTGACAGATCTAAGTCGAATAATGTATTTCCAAAAGATGTTAAAAAAGAAAATTGAAACAAAATTAAAAAAAACTTGATTGATTATTAGGAGGAACTTGGACTGAATCACCAAAATCGATGCAACCAGTCCCACAAAATTTGAATGAACTTCTTTCGCTCCAAACATCTTTACACTACATAAATAATCATGGTAATAACATCTACGCTGCCACTTCCTGTTGAAATATATTTACTTCTCGTACGGTATCACTGGTTTTAGGAAACTAAAAACAGGTTAAATAGATGATCTTCTATTCCCCGAAATTAGGACATTGTGTTGGTTTATAAGGATGATAGATTAAACTGAGTACATACACAAGCACTTACGCACACACATACACACACAGACACAAAGTGATTAGTTCTTCGCAAGTCCAGTTGACCTTGCTAATCGATTCTAATTAATGCCTGAAAATATAATCTAATTTGGAAATATATGGTTGCTGCAAAATCCAATTTCCTTTTTATAAATAAGATACATTTTTCCTTAACAGCAAGGTGGCCGATGACTAAGCTTTAATTCGTTTTATTACGAATGCATATACGTAGATATATACATACATAAATACATACACACATACATACATACGTACGTACGTACACATATATATATATATTTATGTTTGTATCTATGTGCATATATACACATATATATATGTGTGTTTATATTATATGTATTATGCATATATATAAGCATATATAAATATATATGTGTGTCCGTATGTTTGTGTGTGTGTGTGTAGGGGGGGTGCTCGAGCCTCTAAAGCTGATTGACTTCATTCGCAACCTATTTCCTTGAAGTTGTATTTACCTATGAAAATAAATCAGACCAGCCATCCAATATACATAACGTCTATAACTAGCTAACCCCTAATTTAGCATTGACTCCAACTCCATCTTCCAGATCAATGCCCTCCCTTAACGCAGATGCAATGGTAGGTGTTGCCGCTAATTTTCATCATCATCTTTATCGATTTGAAGCCATTTCATTTTTACTAATTTCATACCATTTGTCGTTTGCCTAAACTTCTAATGTGTGCTTTCTGACTACTTCAAGTAATAATTTAGTGAAAATTTCACACACAGTATATGGTTAATGCAATTACAATGTAATAACTTACAACTATACTTTCACATACATGTATGTTTGTGTGTGTGGTATATATATATGTATACCTATATGTAGGTATATATATATATATATATATATATATATATATATATATATATATATATATATATATATATATATATATATATATATATATATATATATATATATATATATATATATATATATATATATATATATATATATATATATATATAAATAGATAGATAGATAGATAGATAGATAGATAGGTAGCTAAAACTTACTTGGAAAAGGAGTGGTTGAAACAGAGACAACTCACGAAGGGGTATACTCTTTATGTTGCATGTCTCTTTTCTCTGTTTGTTTTTTTCGTTGTTCGAAAAGAAAACGTAGCAAATGTGTGGCTGTGTGGTAAGTAGCTTGCTTACGCACCACATTGTTCCGGGTTCAGGCCCACTGCGTGGCACCTTGGGCAAGTGTCTTCTACTATTCTACTATAGCCTCGGGCCGACGAAAGCTTTGTGAGTGGATTTGGTAGACGGAAACTGAAAGAAGCCCCTCGTATATATGTATATATATTTATAAGTGTGTGTGTCTCTGTTTGTCCCCCCAACATCGCTTGAGAACAGATGCTGGTGTGTTTATGTCTCCGTAACTTAGCGGTTCGGCAAAAGAGATCGACAGAATAAGTACTAGGCTTACAAAGAATAAGTCCTGGGGTCGAATTTCTCGACTAAAGGCGGTGCTCCACCATGGCCACTGTCAAATGACTGAAACAAGTAAAAGAGTGAAAGAGAGAAAAAAGAGTGATAGACAGACACACACAAACGGAGAGAAATAGATTAATTCATAGGAAGGAAAAAAAGAAACATGGGCAGATAGATATGTAGATAGGAAAATAGGTAGAGAAATGAATAGATGGACAGATAGTAAAACAGGTTGATAGATATATAGTAGCTTCTAAGCTGAAGTGAAGACAGGATGTTCTTTGTCTCTCTCCTTAACTTCCTGGATGTTTTAGGTAAAATTATACTAATGTGTCCATCTGTTTTAATTTAATTTAATTCTATCTTTATGCAACTGAAGGTTGCTCTGCACTCAAACTGATGTAATGATTGCATTGTTCAATGAAATGGAATTGCTTCAAACGATCGTAGTGCATTACCTCTGGATATCCTTGTTGCTTATTTTGATAGATAGATATATAGATGGACAGACAGAGAGACCGGCAAACAAACACAGATAGAGAGATAGATAAGCAGACAGACAGAGGGTAGAGAGATGGAGAGATAGATAGACAGATAGATAGATATATGGCAGACCTGCACACACACACATACATACAGACAGATAGATATATAGATATATAGATAGATAGATAAACAGACAGACAGACGGACAAATCTGGTGTTATGGATGGCGAAAGATTAATCATTTTCCAGTTTAAGCAATGCATAGATATAAACGATGACGATGATGACCACTGCGGCGGTTGTGGTGGCGGTAGTGGTGATGTTGGTGGTGGTGGTGGTGGTGGTGATAATGATTATGATAAAGATGATGTTGATGATGATGGTGATTGTGATGATGATGATGATGATGATGATGATGATGATGATGACGACGATGATGATGATGGCAACGAAGGGGAGGGAAATATCTAATAAAATAAACTGAAGGCGAATATATTTTCAAAACAAAAAAAAAACAAGCTGTAGAGGCAGTAGCGCCAGTATTACTATTATTATTATTATCATCATCATCATCATCATCATGAACATAATCATCGCCATCATCACCATCATTATCATCATCATCATCATCATCATCATCAGCAGCAGCAGCAGCAGCAACAGCAGCAGTAACAGCAGCAGCAGCAGCAGCAGCAGCAGTAGTAGTAGTAGTAATAGTAGTAGTAGTAGTAGATGAATAGAGTAGGTATAGCAATAGGTAGAAATGTGACCTGACGAAGTTGAAGAAAAAGAAACGGTGAAAGAAATCTAGGAGACGAAAGAAGGACGAGAGAGAAAGAATTATAGAGAGAAAAATTGTCAGAACTGACGTGAAATGCAGAGCCACATGGGAAATGAGTGCAATAGAGGAAGAGTTACGGACAACCAATATATATACTAGGGGAATACAATAAATATAAGTTAGCGTGAAGCTGAAGACAAGACGGAGAAAATATTGGAAGGATAGAATCTGAATGAAGAAAAGATAGAATGAAACAATCTAGGAAGAAAGACAGATAAATAGAAAGAAGCTAAAGAAAGTTAGAAGGGATGTGGGATAACAAGAAGGATAGAAATATAGAAAGGGTAAAGCAATCGAAAGAGGTGTATAGATTGAAATCTAAGATATAATGCGCAGGAAAATGAGAAAGCAAGCAAACCAGAAAGATGGGTAGAAAGGTAGAAAGATAGAAAGCCTAATGTATGAATGAAAATGAGGAGAGGAAATAAACAGAAAGTTAATACAAGCGAAGGAGAAAAATATATAGAAATTGAAGAGAACAGAAGCGGATAAAGAAAGTTAATAGAAAAAAAGACAGAGGGAAAATAGATAGAAAGCTAAGATGTTATGAGCGGGGAAAAAGTGTACGACAGCGAGAGTAAAAGAGGGAAATAGAATAAGAAAACAAGAAAGAACGTACAATATACTTTCGTCACCTATTAACTAACCCCACAAAGATTGATTGGTTGTCTTGATAAATTACAGGTCAACTTGAAGTCGACTTAGCAGAAATTTAGGTTATTAACTTAGCGTTGACATATCAGCTGAGATTCGTGTATCTGGAAAAAAAAAACACCAACAAATCCTACTCGTACCAATTATTCTTTGTTTTGTTTACCCCCCCTCTCTCTCTCTCTCTCTCTCTCTCTCTCTCTCTCTCTCTCTCTCTCTCTATATATATATATATATATATATATATATATATATATATATATATATATATATATATATATGTATGTATATATATATTTGCTTTCGTCCCTTTTGTTGATTTCATTTCTTCATATCATTAAATAAAGTATCGGAACAAGAATGCTGTCTCTTCCTATTCTATAGACATTTCTAGTTAATTTTGTTTGTTGTTTTTGTGTACCTTGTGGGTTGTTTAGTTTATATTTATGACTTTTGTTTTTGTTTTTTGTACAATGTTGCATTCTTTTGGTGGATGCTTTCTTGCTTTTTTCCCTTGTTTCCTTTTTCGCATTTCTTTTGGTGTAGGGGGTATATCTTTTTTAATAAGGTTACATACAAATCATTATCGACCTTCCTTTGACACATTAAAGACCAAAGACAGAAAATGAGGTGCACACACATATGCATACAAGCAAACACACAATAATGAAAAGAAAAAATGTCTGCTGCATAAACAAACAAAAAAAAGCGCATACAAAATAAGGTGGTGGATTTGTGAGGGAAAGAAGAGTTAGAGGAAACACAAAATTTACAATATTTCTTTAAACAAGGTTACATACAAACCATTATCGTTCTTCACTTTACACACACAGATACACTCAAAGAAAACGATGTTTGATGCATAGGAACGGAATCAAAATGGCGGAATTCGGAGCAAAATTGTGCGAAGAAAGACAGATTTTATAACGTGTCTCCGAACGAAATTGCGTACAAAGCATTATCTACATTCTCTTTAAATAAATACCCACAAACTCACAGAAACTCACTCACTCTCTTTGTCGTACGAAAAAACACGCGTACAGAATAACACCAAGAGAATGGCACTGTTCAGATCAAAATAGTTAGAAGATAGAAACAGCGCTTGGAATATTTCTTTAATATAAGAGTGCTTAGAAATCATTTGCATTCCTTTTACGCATAATCATATTCAACACATGTACGCAAATTACATACTGCAGAAACAAGCAAATGCCTTCACAGAAAACATAATCTCTCTTTCTCTCTCTCTCTCGCTCTCTAACACACACACACACATTCACTCAAGCACGCACACACGCACAAACAAGCTTGCAAAGACACAAACATGCATTTATATATGCACGCAAAACAGTACAATATATTTAATACAACCGAATAAGAGACAACCGTGGTATTATAAAGAGTTAGGAGGGAGATATTACAGTCACACAGAGGAATTACATGCGAATGAATGGAGATGAAATGAAGCGAAAGAAATAACGAAGGAAAGAAAACAGAAGTAAAAAAAAGAAAGAAGTAAAAGAAGAAAATTGAAGGGTAGCGTGATTTAATAAGTCGTAAGAGATAGATAGCAGATAGTTTAAATGAAACAGACGAGAGAAGTGTCATGAAATGGTAGAGAACGAAAAACAAAATAATGAATATACATATATATATATATAATAAAACGAGATCAAGAAGAAATGATAAGGGATCCTTGAAATCTATGGCGCTATTGTTTCGTAAACATTCATGAATTTAAGAAAATGGAGTTATGAAACATTGTATATTTATTCCAGTATTTTTTTTTTTTTTGGTAGTGTTCTAGACTCACTGTTATTATTTCTAATAGTTATGATGATTTCTGTAATATTTTATGAAACATCATTGTTTTTTTTGTTTGTTTTACACGTATTTTAAATTCTTAATACTGAAAAAATAAACTGATATCTAAACTTGATGGTAACTACCTGCATGAGTTAGAGTTTGTGTTATAAATCATACAAGGATAACGGTAGGAACAGCATACATGTCTAAAAGAAAATTTTGAACAATTCTGAAGATTGTGCAGGGGTATCTATTCCAGTAAAAATATGTGTGAATATCAACACTAACATTATGTCTCTCTATATATATGTGTGTGTGTATACACATAATAGCGGGGTCTATTTCACAAGTGATTTAAGCGATTAGGTAAACCAGGTAAGTGCTGTAACGGATTACTAAGGTTCCAAGGTTATATCCGACATGGTAGTTATGGAGCCATTGCAGGTTTTCGCTATAGCAGATATATAATTGTTAAAGAAGACAACAAACGTTAAGACAAATCAAACATCTCAAGTTGTATACATTATTATAATTGCAAAAAAATTCAAAGGCTTACAGCTGTTTCTGTGATATGCTAGCGTATGGAATATTCCATCATCGGAGACAAACATGGAACATGCGATTAATGAAATAACGAAATAGAGGACAGGAGTAAAGAAATAAGGAGAGCAAGTCAGACAAGAAAGAAAAGAGCGTAAATGTTCAGTTAAACTTTCCGATCTTCTAGAAATAACTTAAGTGCAATGCTGCACACATTCACATACGTACAGACGCACACGCACACACACACACACACACACACACACACACACACATACACACACACACATATGGGAGATATTAAATGCGTGATTCTTTAAGTGCATCCAGGGGTCATGACCTGCAAGCAACGCAGCACCCTTAGAATGTAAGAGTGTAAGAAGTTAACGGCCGACAAGGGGTTTCTTTTCTGAAGAGCAGCTGTTTTGTAGCTCACTTGAAAGTTTCTTGACTCAACACAAATGTATATATGCAAGAGAGACAGAAGCACGCAAATGCAAATACAGATTTACCCTAATACGTACATACATACATACATACATACATACATATATATATATATATATATATATATATATATATATATATATATATATATATATATATATATATATATAAATAAAAGGTTTAGATTTAGATTCAAAAATTGAATATGGTACTTATGTTTAGGCACTAGAATATAGTATGGTATGTTATTATATATATATATATATATATATATATATATATATATATATATATATATATATATATATATATGTATGTATATATATATATATATATATATATATATATATATATATATATATATATATATATATATATATATATATATATATATATATATATATATATATATATATATATATATATATATATATATATATATATATATATAAAAGTTTCAGCTTAGAGCTGCGGCCATGCTGATGCACCACCGTGTTGCTACACTGTTGTTACAGGGACCCTCTTACAATATGTGGCACTTGGTGAAGAATGGAGTTTGATTTAGCAACCCTCATTTGCACCTCCTGCCGCGAGGTAGGTTCATCTGGGACTCTCGATAGGAAGAGGTACAGCTTTGATTTAAAAACTCATACATCTACTTTGTGCAGATTCCTCAGGCTCTTTGGGAGAATATTAAAAAGCTGTGGGCCCCTGAATCCCAAGCTGTTCCAGTAACTGGTCCTGAAGCGCGATGGCATTGCTGGGATCTTTGCCACTATGCAGTGTCATCCCGTTCTGGCATTGGTGTAGCTTTCAATGCCAAAATTTGGCACAATTCCTTCCAGGATCTTCCAGATGTATATTACTGTCAACCTCTCCCGCCTTCTCTCCAGGAAGTAGAGTCTTAGCTGTTTCAGCCTTTCCCAGTAGCTGAGCAGTTGCAAAGAGACATTCTTCTTTGTGAATCTCCTCTGGATTGCTTCAAGGTCTGCTGTTAATTTCAGACTGGTGGGTGATCACAGCTGTGAGCAGTAATCCAGACGGCTGAGGACGAATGTCCTCCAGAGGATCATGATGGTTTCCTTATCTCTGGTTCTGAATGTTCTCAGGATCCATCCAGCCAATCGTCTGCACTTTGTTGCCATTCTGGTAATGTGCACTTGGAAAGAGGTATCATCACTCATGTCGATACCCAGGTCTCTCACTGATTTAGGCTCTGGGATTGAAATTCCCTGTGGACCAGTGTACTCTGTAAGTTTCATATTCAGTTTTGGACGTTGGTAGCGCAGGGCTTGGAATTTTTCAGCATTAAACTGCATATTATTGTCCTCAGCCCATCTGTAAACTGAGTCCAATTTCTGCTGCAGGTGTGCAACATCACTGGAGTTCTGTATTTTCTGCGAGACTTTTGTATCGTCTGCGTAGCTTGCAAGAGTGGCTATCCGGGCACTTGAAGGCATATCTGAGAGAGCGACTATATATACGTTTGCCTATCTATCTATCTATCTATCTATCTATCTATCTATCTATCTATCTATCTATCTATCTATCTATCTATCTATCTATCTCTTTATCGATCTAAATATATATATGTTTGTATATATCTATCTAATCATTCCAATATGTGAACGCGTGTGCATCGTTGGCGATTTACTTTCTCTGTCTTCCCTTCTTTGGACTTTTCCTATATTTCTGAGAAAGAGCTGCGCTCGAAGCGTTGAGTCCTCTTTCTTTTCTTTCTTTTGCTGGGCGTTCAATAACACTGTACTTATTCCACGTCCTCGCATTGTTGTTTTTTCGTTTTGTTTTTTTTTTCGTGTTTTTCCTTGCTTGTTCCTGTTTGAATTGACTATCCAGCTATTTATCTGTCCATCTACCTATCTACCTATTTATTTATCCCTCTATCTATCTATCTATCTATCTATCTATCTATCTATCTATCTATCTATCTATATATCTATCTATCTATCTATCTATCTATCTATCTATCTATCAATCTATCTATCTATTTATCTATCTGTCTGTGTATCTATCTATCTATTTATTTAGCTAGCTAGCTATTTATTTATCCAATATATATATATATATATATATATATATATATATATATATATATATATATATATACATATGTATATATAAATGATATAGATATACATACATACATACATATACATACATACATATGTATGGCCGTACATACATACATAAATACATGCATACATAAATTCATCCAAATCTTCACGCGCACAAACAGAACTAACGTCAGTTGTTATTATATTTTTTTGTTATTTTCCTTCTTTTGTTTTGTTTTTTTCTCAGGTGGGCAATATTTACTGGGTATTCCCAAGAGATATTTTTTCTATTAAATGTGAGTGGGT
Organism: Octopus bimaculoides; assembly: GCF_046866305.1. Lineage (NCBI taxonomy): Eukaryota > Metazoa > Mollusca > Cephalopoda > Octopoda > Octopodidae > Octopus > Octopus bimaculoides. The sequence goes on from NC_142933.1 coordinate 102,370,851, forward strand.
TGACTTCGTATTGTTCCATTCTGTATGATCTAATGCTGTGGCGTTTTATTATTTTTTTATCCATTACTATGTGTACACATGAATATAGACACACAAACACGCACACACACGCACACACATACATATATATATATATATATATATATATATATATATATATATATATATATATATATATATATATATATATATATGTACATGCGTATATATATATATATATTGATACATATGTAAACACACGCAGTCTCTCTCACACACACTAGTGCATATGTGCGCGTAAATCTCATACGTACAAATTGGTGCATTCTTTCAGCTTTACTTTTCTTTTGTTACTCTTTAATTTACATCATATTTTCTACAGTTCCTTTCAACTGCTTCTATTTTTTTTATATTAATAATTTCATTTGGAATTTGAGAAGAATTGTATTTCTGAGGTGTGTATATGTGGAGGCTTCTTCCATTTATTTTTTTTCTTCTGAATAATTCTTGTTGAGATACGTTTTTCTTTTTTCCTCGTGATGTTGTTTTTGTCGACATTTGCTTCTGTATCTTTACATTTTTGCGTTTTCGTTTTCGTTTCCAACTATTCCTCTCTGCTTCTTCCCCCCCGTATTTTTTTTTTCCCAGAAGAATCTGGTTGGGTATTTCCTATATTTTTATCTTTTTGTTTGTGTCATTTTAAGGTGCGTGGGTTGGTATAAGCTTACTTACATTTGTGCGCTGTATGTCCTAGTCTTTTAAACGTTGTTGCTGTGTTTCCGTTTCGAGTCACGCTCTCTCTGTTATCCTCTTCTTCTTCTTCTTCTTCTTCTTCTTTTACTTCATTTTATTCTTTTTTTATTCTTTCATTTCCTTTTTTTTTTTCGTTTTTCTACTGTTTCCTTCCTTTTCTTCTTCATCTCTGATATTTTTCTGCATCTTCGATTTATTTTTCTTCCATTTTTTTTCTTTCCTTCCATTTATTCGTTTTCTTCTTTTTCAACTTTTTAATTTTCTCCTTTCTACATCATATTCTACTTCTCTTTCTACTATTAACCGTCTTCTTCTTCTTCTTCTTCTTCTTCTTCTTCTTATTATTATTATTATTATTCCTCCTCCTCCTCCTCCTCTTCTTCTTCTTCTTCTTCTTCTTCTTCTTCTTCTTCTTCTTCTTCTTCTTCTTCTTCTTCTTCTTCTTCTTCTTCTCGTTCTGCAACTACCTTTTCTTCTTCTTTCTTATTAAATTTCTGTTACAAACAATACCAACAATACCACCACATAAACCAACAGCATTACAACAACAACAACAACAGCTACTGCTACTACTACTACTACTACTACTGCTGCTGCTTCTGCTGCGGCTGCTTATGTTCTTTTCCTTTTGCATTCGTAATTGCTCTGTTTTCGTTATGGTTTCTTTTCTAATTTCTACACATTAATTCTTCTTGTACGTTATTTATTTTTCTAGGTTTATTTAATGGATTTATTATTTCTAATTAATTCATTTTATGAAGCTCGTAATTTTCCATTCATGTTACTTTTCATTTTTTTCACAGAATGGGAAGAGCGGCAGGTGAGATGCATTGCGGTATTTCGCTTTAACACTCCCAAAGAGGCCAATTAGCACAAAGATGGACTTTACAAGAGATGCCGCTTATGATTAGCAACGATATAATGTAGACAAAGAAGCTCAGACTCTGAGAAATAAGGTTCTGTTAATTTTGTAATAGGTGTAGGAGTGGCTGTGTGTTAAGTAGCTTGCCTACCAACCACTTGGTTCCAGGTCCAGTCCCACTGCGTGGCAACTTGGGCAAGTGTCTTCTCCTATAGCCTCAGGCCAATTAAAGGCTTGTGAGTGGAGTTGGTAGACGGAAACTGAAAGGAGCCCGTCGTGTATGTCTGTGTGTGTATTTGTTTCCCAACATCGCTTGACAACCGATGCTGGTGTGTTTGCGTCCTAGTAGCCTAGTGGTTCGGGAAAAAAGACCGATAGAATAAGTACTAGGCTAACAGAGAATAAGTCCTGGGGTCGATTTGTTCGACTAAAGGCGGTGCTCATGCCAAAATGTGAAACGAATATTAAATCGTTAACGCGCCGGATGAAATGCTCAGCAGCATTCCGTCCTTAACGTTCTGGGTTCAAATTCCGTCGAAGTTGACTTCGACATTCATCCCTTCGGTGTCGATAAACTAAATAGCAGTACTATATTTAAGAGATGAGGAATTATGTATATTATTTGCATTACCACTACGCCCTATGCCCACGGGCATAGGGCGTAGTGGTTAAGAGCGCGGGCTACTAACCCCAAGATTTCCAGTTCGATTCCAGGCACTGACCTGGATAATAATAATAATAATAATAATAATAATAATAATAATAATAATAATAATAATAATAACAACAACATTGAAAAATACCTTAGGAATGAGAACCCAGGTTCGAACCCGGGTTCGAAATTTCCCCAAGACACCTGATGAAGTCTGGAGGGTATATCAGCCGAAACGTTGTGTTAAGAACAAACAAGATGAGGACAAATGTCCGTCAGATATAAATAATGTAAATAATGAACTATATAGCAGTCAAGCTCTTGTGTTTATGTAATTGTCTTTCCCTCGACCTCGAATTTCCTGGCATAATGTCATAGAATCGAATATTTTCCGTGTAGCATGTGGACAGTACACACAAAAACAAATTACTATACTTCCTATAATTTTGCGCATACTAGTAGTTGGTCAATGTACTTCAGAGCGCTATTTCGTAATATCTCCACACCTTCAATAATTGCATGTACAGTTTTTTGTTCTTATTTGCTACATTTCTGAGACTTCTGTGTAAATGATCTTGTATTTACTTAACTTTTGAAATGTTTTTTGCAGAACTATTGCTGTCTGCTGGGATTGACATATCAATTAACAAACGTATTTAAGCAATGTGATCTATTACTTTTTTTCAAGAATTGTGTTATCTCTCTATATTTTCTACTACTTTGGCAGTCTTATATACTTACCTGTTCTTCTCACATGAGAGTCCAAATCTATGGCATATGTTTCAGTGCAAATGCTGACTAAGTCTATCACGACTATGAATACATTCATTTAAGCCTAACATAGAGCATTCAGAGACGAGATGACCAATTATCTATCTATCTATCTATCAATCTATCTATCTATCTATCTATCTTAGTTCTTTATTACCCACAGGGGTTTAAACATAGAGGGGACAAACAAAGACAGACAAAGGGGTTAAGTCGATTACATCGACCCAGTGCATAACTCGTATTTAATTTATCGACCCTGAAACTATATGTATCTTAGGGTGAAGGTTTTTTTAACGGATTTATCTTTTAATTTATTAAATTTTTTTAAATTATTTTTTACCACTAATTATTTACTCTGTGTATTCAGGTAATTTTCCCTCCTACATAAGCTATTTTTGATTCAAGGTTTCCTTCGATTTTTTTTAATAATGTGATTTTAAAGGCAATTGTAATTTCATGCAATCGGTTATTGAAAAGACCGTTAGTTCAAAGGAGCAATGAAACAGAATCATTGTCAAATGTGTATCTATCAAACTAATTGTATATCGATGCTTATGACCTGATTTATGTTCCATTCTGAACAAAACTGACCGACGAAAGGAAGCGTGAGACTCTGAGTAACAGTTTTTGTGATATTTTTCTGCTTTTTAATAAAGTATATATATATATATATATATATATATATGTGTGTGTGTGTATATATATTTATATGAATATATAAACCTGTACGTATACATATATATATATATATATATATATACATATATACATATATATATGCACATATTCCTCCGTATAGGTTTTTATATATATATATATATATATATATATATATATATATATATATATATATATAGAAAGAGAGAGCGAGAGAGAGAGAGAGAGAGAGATAGAGAGTGAAAGAGATGGAAAGAGGGATAGAGGGGGAGCCATAGAAATGTGAGTGAGATGAAAATAGAGAGACATATAGAAACAGTGAAAGAGAAAGAATGAGGGATAGATAGATAGATAGATAGATAGAGAGAGAGAGAGAGAGAGAGAGAGAGAGATAGAGAGAGAGAAGAGAGAGAAAGTGATACAGACATAGGTATAGATATAACCATAATAATTCAAATGATGATGTATCTAGGCTGACAGTTAAATTTTAACTTGCTACCAATTATTACATAGTTTAATATATTTCAGAAAAAATCTCCTAGTCAAAAAAAATTCATATAAACTGTGAGGTATTGAGCTTTTAGGTTGTTCTATGTAAGTAGTTATGTAAATTACTATTATAAGTCTCTTTGTTATTATTTTTCAATTTTTATCCGTATTATCCCTCTTGAAACGTATTAATGGTTAGAAATATCTTTAACATTAGCGTTAAATTGAAATCATGTAAGGCTTGATGGGTTTCCTTAAGTGAATAAAAGAGTTTATGAACTGAGATTTATTCTGTGGTTTTCGCAATATAACTATTCCTTAGTTTTGTATGTAATCGGTATTACAGAGGGTTTTGTTTTTCGATAATGAGATGAAACAAATAATGCACTTAAATCAAAACATTATGATATGTACTGATATATTATTTGTTGTATAGCAAAATTAAATCACATAATTCAACAAAATAATTCAATAGAGATAAATATATGTTATACTTAATATAATATAGTGTTATAATGATATTATGAAATACGAGGTAGGAAAATACAGATATGTGCCTGTGTGTGTGTGTGCGTGCGTGCGTGTGTGTTTGAGTGTGTGTGTGTGTGTGTGTTTGTGTGTGTGTGGGTGTGTGTGTGTGTGTGTTTGTGTAAACATAAGGTCGAAGGATCAAGGTGTAGTAAGCTAGGGAGCTTCAGTCAATCAATAGAAGATATATAAAAAACTACTTTCGGGAACATTATGGTTTATTGGTGCAGAAGGTTGTGAATTTTTCCCGTATTGAAGTACGATAAGGTGAAAAAAATTCAATTCTATACACCACGGTTAGCAGCATATGTTGTACATGCGAATAACCATCAAATAATTAATGAATGGAGTAGACAAAATCCAAGCTACATATGTTTAATAACTAGCAGATTATCCAAACATGCAGTAGCCTGCATACTACTCTTCAGGCCAAAGATACTGAGATTATATGAAGTTTACATTGTCGTTAAAAAGATACCGTTTAACTCATATACGCACAAGGCTGTGTATTTTCATTTAATATATTTTAGTTAATGTGTTTTACAGTACAGTACTGTACTCTATTTTTATTTATTAATTTATTAATTCTTAGGCGTGAAAATGCTTAATTTAACACAGAAATAAATTCTTAAAGAATATAAATACGTATCGGCCGCAGAAACTCGCGATATACTGAGGAGTGCGCGATATAGATTTATATATATTAGCCAGAAAAATCCGCGATGCACAGAGATTGCGATAGGTGAACCGTGATAAGGCGAGGGATTACTGTATACATGTCTTGACCAATACATAAAAGTGAATACTTGCCTTATGAATTGTGAGTTACACTGTGATTTCAGTAAACTATTCTTACCATATTAGGCTTATTATTGTATTTATTATTGGATAATGAGATACGAATAAAGTTAAAATATGTCTAATATAACATAGCCTAGTACAATATAGCATAGGGTAATATAGTAGAAAATAACTGATACACTATGGAAGAGAACAAAAGATGTGCCAGTGAGAAACGTACGCAATACGTTTATACGTGTGCGTAAAGCATACACACATATATGTTAACAAACAAACTCACACACTACGTGTGTGCGTATGCAAACGCATACATACATACATAAATAGGTAGAGACAGACAGACACTGTATTAGGCATTTTAATTTACATCCCTACCATAAAACTTACGAAGATTAAGAATAGACATAGGAAGACTATATGATTTGTCCCCGCTCTTTCTCGTTGCATGTTAAGACAACAATAGGCAGGTAATTACTCACCTTGATAGATAAGCATTTTCCGTATAGCCATAGATACAATATTTTTTTAAAAAATACATTCAGTGAATGTCTCTTGCAGTTGTTGCCTCAACACGAAAGCATCCTTAAACACGATCACACCCGGCATTTGCGCTAAAGTGTAACTCCAGATTACTTGACACTTGCTCACTTGAACTGGCATGCGTGGCTTTCTCACTGATTTATTGATCTGAAAATCACCTCAGTTCTGCAAAACAATGAAACGCAAAAGAAGAATTATACTTGTCATTGCGAAAGTGAATTGAAAAATAAATACGTTAACTGCCAGTCTCATTTTCGATACGCAGACAAGAAGAAAAATACCAGTCAGCTAGCAATATTTACGACCTTGGAGACGGTAATACATTACGCAATAGCATGTAGAACATTATAGAATGATCCACGTCATACGGTATTGAGGCTAGGGGGAACATAATGTGCATAACGGAAAGAATCACAATTTCAATTAAGATAGTTTGCTTTCAATTTTGAAAGACAGCTAAGTAATAGCTTCTTGCATAAATTATTTATAAAATGGCATGCACAGAATTTTGGTGTAAAGGTGATGATTTTTGTCAAATAACGTGACACATGTACGAAATAATAGTTTTGTTCTCAATGAGAAAATGCTCAAAAGGAGGATAGCGGATAGAATTATCAGTTTCTTCTATTCAATTGGTTAACAGAGGACAGACGTTCCGATTCAACGCGCTATATTTGATTAGAGGATTATATTTGTGTTAAAATTTCAAAGTAGCAAGATGATTTAAGTTAATGGCTGCTGTTGTATATTGGAAGGAGATGCTTCCTTCAATCACTAGGCAGGCGTGCGAATCTGCCTGCAGTCGGGCTCATATTTCAACAACGTCATGCACAAAATCGAAGCATTCTTTGCAACACTACACGCACATATATGCATATATACAAACACGCATATATAGATTTGTGTGTATCCGTATATGCAAGTATGAATATGTTTTTCTTTGTATATTGGAAGGAGAGGATTCCTTCAATCGTTGGGCAGATATACGAATATGCCCTCAGACGGGCTCAGTTTTCAACGTACGCATGCACGGTGCCAGAAGCATTACTTGCAACAATATGCTCACATACGTCCGTATATACATACAAGCATATATAGACGTATGAGTATGAATATATTATAATAGAAATATTGACTACAACTTCAAATAGGGTTCGTCTAGCTGACAAAATGTCCGTTTCAGATTCGTTAAAAATTATGTCTTCAAACTGCTTGTAAAATATGATACATACATTAACAGTCTTTATATATAAAGTGTATCATTCCTTATTCCCTAATTCATTAGCCCTTATTCATTATTCATTTGCTGTAAATTCATCCGGAATATATATAAACATACATTATATATATATATATATATATATATATATATATATATATATATATATATATATATATATATATATATATATATATATATATATGTATATATATATATATATATATATATATATATATATATATTTATATATATATATATATATATATATACATATATATATATACACATATGTATGTGTAGATATGTATTTGTGTGGATATGTATATATATATATGTGTGCGTGTGTATCTATCTATCTATCTATCAATCTCTCTCTCTCTCTCTCTCTCTCTCTCTCTCTCTCTCTCTCTATATATATATATATATATATATATATATATTTACATACACACACACACACACACACACACACACACATATATATATATATATATACATGCACTTACACATGTACCTATATTTAAGTATGCGTATTCATATGAATTGGAGCATGAGCTTCTGCATGCATATCTGCGTCAGATCAAGCGTAGGCGTTTCGCTGTAAGGCAAATTTTATAATATTCAATAACAAAGTGTATAATAATTACGTACATTAAATTATCAATACAGTTGCCCTCTTAACAAACCAACTACTTATAAGAAACAAAAAGAAGCAACTGCAAAGAGTATCTTTGACGCAGCTCACGGGCATGACCTGAATAATATGGAAGAGTTTCAGGATAACGATCAAAACGGATTCAAGGTGAAGAAAAGAAGCTCGGAAATTACATGCAAGTAGAAAAACATCCTGAGCAACACACAGATATATTCACCTACAATCATACACACACGCACTTCCACGTACAAAACGCACAATCATACATATGTAGATGTAGATATACATATATACGTACACTGTTATATATAGATATATAGATAAGATATACAGAGAGCGAGATGGGATATATATGTGTGTGTATTGATAAATAGATAAAGTTAGATAGATAGACAGATACATACATATATCCATATATATGTATATATATATATATATATATATATATATATATATATATATATATATATATATATATATATATATATATATATATATATATATATATATATATATATATATATATATATATATATATTTGGACAGAGGGATAGACAGAAAGACATGAGCAGATAGGTACTAGACAGATACAAAGACAGAGTGATAGATAGACATATGTGTATATTTAATTGCATATGAATGTAATTATTCACATATATGAATGAGGATAATTTTATTCATCATACTCTTCGATTGCATTCACGTTTTTCTATACCGAGTGATTTATGTTCATTTTATTGGCTGTTTTGTTTCAAAAAAAGCTAATGATTTTTTATAAACAACTTTTCACACACATACATGCGCGCGGGCCCACATAAACACACAATCAAACACAAGCAGACACATCCACAAACTCACGACAACACACAAAAATACACATATAAAGAGAAACTCATACACATACACACAAGATAAAAACGGACGTCTATCTGTAGATTGTAAGATTATAGCGGTATTGGTGAGATATATTTTTTGTGTGTTGCGATTTACGTTTGTATGCAATGTGCGTGTTTGCGAGCTGCCAAATTTATATTCATATATATATATATTTACACACACACAGACACCCACACTCACACACACAGACACGCACAAACACACACACGGACACGCACACATACACACACAAATACACACACACACACACACGGATACACACGGAAACACACACACACACACACGGACATACACACACACGGACAAACACACACACACAATTATATAAATATGTATGTATATGTAGGATGTGTGAGAGACATATATCCGACGGTATAGTGAAAATGCACTATTGTTTCTTGAACTTCCAGATAAATGGAAAAGAAATAATTCAACGGTTTTCTGTGTCACTGCATACATCCACTTTGATTTAGGACACTTTTAGAAAATATTCCATGTAACAATAAGCGAATGATTACAACATATATAAATAAATATATATATATATGTATATAAATAATTATTTATATATATATATAAAAATAAATATATATATATATATATATATATATATATATATATATATCAAGAGAGAGAGAGAGAGAGAGAGAGAGAGAAAGAGAGAGAGAGAGAGAAGGAGAGAGAGAAAGAGAGAGAAAGAACGAGAGAGACATAAATAAATAAACGGATACATACATATAACGTAAATACATATATACGTAAGTATGTATATATATATATATATATATATATATATATATATATATATATATATATATATATATATATATATGACATATTTATTTATTTATTTATTTATGTGTTTCAGCCAAGTGGCTGCGGTCATGCTGGTGCACCACCGTGATTTTCACGTTCCTCGCATGGCTCTTCTCCCCCACCTGACATGGTCCAATCAAGAGTTTTTTATGGCACATCTGGTGTATAAGAGAATTTGACATAGCTGCACTAAACTGCGTCTCATTACGAGGCATTGGTTCGTCCGGTACCGTGGAGAGGAAAGTGTCAAGTTTTGTCTTGAAACCTCCGTATCCATGTCTTACATGTCTCTCAAATGTTTTGGCAGGGCATTGAAGAGCTGAGGTCCTCTGAAACCGAGGCTGCTGCAGTATCTCGTTCTTATGTGAGATGCAGTGGACGGTACCTTTAGCACCATGCAGTGGCGACCTGTGCGGGCATTCATGTAGTACTTGATGCCAAAGTTTGGCACCAGTCCTTCTAGTATTTTCCATATGCATAATATTACATATCTCTCCCGCCTGCACTCCAGGGAGTAGAGACCTAGTGCCTTCAGTCGCTCTCTGTAGTTCATATGTTGGACTGTGGCGATCTTTTTTGTATAGTGCCGCTGAATTGCCTCGAGTTCTGCTGTCCGCTTAACACTGTGTGGTGACCACAACTGAGAGCAATAGTCTAGGCGGCTCAGAACAAATGTCTTCCACAGAGTCAACACGACTTTTTGATCCCTTGTACGGAATGTCCTCAGTATCCACCCTGCCAGTTGTCTGCACTTTGCTGTCAACTTGACAATGTGCATGTGAAATGATGCATCACTACACATGTTGATGCCCAGAACTCTTACTGTTTGTGGTTCTGGGATTGCAGTACCTCCAGGCCCTGTGTATGCCAATTGGGAGGTACTTGTGGTCTTGTAGCGCAGTACTTGAAAATTTTTTGCATTGAACTGCATATTATTTTGCTCTGCCCACTCATATATTGCATTTAGGTCATTCTGCAGGCTTACAATATCATCAGGATTCTTTATTGCCTGAGGTATCTTTGTGTCATCAGCATAGCTAGTGACAGTGGCTCTCCGAGTGACCGTGGGCATGTCCAGAAGGGCCACTATGAAGAGTAGTGGCCCCGGAACAGTTCCTTGTGAAACACCGCTCAATATTTGTGTTTCTCGCGATAGTTCCCCATTGGCTGCAACTGTCTAACTTCTACCATTTAGGAAGTCATGCAGTCACTCTCCTAATTTATCAGCTATGCCAAGGTTTCGCAGCTTGTGACATATCAAGCCATGATCAACTTTGTCAAAGGCTTTTGAAAAGTCGAGATATATCACATCAACATTTGAATGGTCAAGTAGCTGCTTCAGGACCCAGTCATAATGCTGCAAGAGCTGCGTGAGGCAGCTTCTAGCTGGACGGAAACCATGCTGGGTCTCATTCAGCAAGTCATTTTCTTCTAGGAACGCAATCAATCTCCTTCTGACAATTCGTTCCATGACTTTGCTAATATGTGAAGTCAGAGAGATGGGCCTGTAGTTCCCAGCCTCTGCTCTGCTTCCACCTTTATGGATAGGACATATGGTGCCTTCCTTCAGCTTTTTGGGAAGTTTACCATTTTCAAGGAAACTCTGGAAGAGTATCCGGAGTGGTCCTGCTAGTCCTTGTTTACACGGCTTTAAGTGGACAGCTGGGAAACCATCGGGGCCAGTTGCCGAATTTGAGCTCATTTCATTTATGGCAGCTATCACATATATACACAAAGGTACACACACACACACAAACTGACACATAAATATATATATATATATATATTAATAATATATATGCATATATACATACGTATGTGTACATACATACATATATATATATATATATATATATATATATATATATATATATATATATATATATATATATATATATATATATATATATATATATATATATATATATATATATATATATATATATATATATATATATATATATATACATATATATATGCATATGTGGGCACAGGACGTCAGGAAACATGTAAAAGACAAAATACGAAGTACGAGTACATGGGACATGAACTAGTCTTTCGAACAGTGAAAGGAACGAATGGAAAACAAAACATATCTGCCTCCACATATTTGTAAACCTTACCTAAATACATTTCTGCACTTATGACAATATATTTTACTGACTCTATATTTCAGCGTTTACTGCTGTCCACAAGCGTTCATGCATACATGTAAATAGGTGTATGTATGTGTGCGTATGTATGTATATGCATACATATCTGCATGCATACATACACATATTCATATATATGCATATTTAGATATATTTGTATATATATATATATATATATATGTATATATATATATATATATATATATATATATATATATATATATATATATATATATATATATATATATATATATATATATATATATATATATATATATATATATGTATATATATATATATATATGAATAGATAGATATATACTACTGTATGCATAAACACATGCACATATACACGCACATTTATATATATTAGTGTATGTGTATGGGTATGTATATATATATATATATATATATATATATATATATATATATATATATATATATATGTATATATATATATATATATATACATATATACATACATATATACATACATGTGTTTGTGCGTGTGCGTGTGAATGTAAGTATACATAATTTTATATACATAATCAGGTGTGTCATCTTATATGTGTGCGTGTATACTTGTGACTGCGGTATTGGTTAGTGTGTTTCGTGGTTAGTGTGTTTCGTGTGTTAGTGTGTTTCGTGTGTATTTCGTGTGTATTCCGTGTGTATTACAAAAGTCTGCTTACACACTACCGACATTACGTAAACTGTACTTGTGTACACGCCACCAGTTTGGTGGTTTTGTGTCAGCGAGGTAATCAAGCAATAGATTTATGCATCTATAGAGTTAAGAATATAGATTATCTTCATATTTTTTCTTCATGATTTCCTTCCTATCTTGTGATGTTTTTATGATATTTGTATTTATTTATTTATATTTGTTTTTTCCTCAAACAAATTCTTGACTCTTGTCTGTATTATTTTCCTTCTTTACCGACTTT
>NC_142933.1:102388572-102391072 GCF_046866305.1 Octopus bimaculoides
GTTCATCCGATGAACGGAACAGCCTGCCCGACAGATTAACGCGCAAATGGCTGAGCACGCGACAGACACAAGTAAACTTAATGTAGTTCTCAGACAGATTTAAGATGGCACATAAACTATCAGGGCTGGCTCTTTGAAATACAGCTACAACACATCTTTGCCAGGTGAATGAACTGGAGCAACGTGAAATAAAGTGTCTTGCTCAAGGACACAATATACCGCCAAAAATCTATCGAGAACTGAATACCCTATATTCTAAGCTGCGCACCTTCACCAATAAATTGGTGAGACATCTTTCCTTGATAACATTTTCCAAATCCGAAGATGTCTAGAGTTATGGCCCTTTCAGAATAAATGCGCTGTCTATAAAACCATCCGCCCTTAAAGAAGCACAATTCTCAAACCCTATTCGTTCCGTTAGACATTTGCAGTGTGGCTGCGCCATGGCGGCCTGCACACAAACTATCAGGTCAGTCACCGAAACCGACTCCAGGAGTAATACCATCATCTTCATCAACACCACCGTCCTTCTCATCGTGGTCGGCATTGCCTTTATTGCCATCGACACTACGACGTGATTTACGAAGAGATCAGTAACGATAGCAACAAGAAGCGTAGAAATTACAAAGAATATTTTAAACAGTGCACACAGGAATTGTCAGAGTCATACAGTCATACACCCAGCCAAAATGGCCGTACATACCCTACATCCATCCAGCTTTCATACGGGAGTATATGTGTGTTCATGTATGAATGAATGCATGTATGTATGTATGCATGCGTGAATGTATGTATATATATATATATATATATATATATATACATATATATATATATATATATATATATATATACATATATATATATATATATATATATATATATATATATATATATATATATACACACACACACATACACATATATATATAGAGAGAGAGACATAGATAGATAGATAAATAGATAGAGAGATAGATAGATACATACATACATACATATAGATATAGATACATATATATATATATATATATATACATATATGTATATGTGTGTGTATGTGTGCATATATATATAAAATATATACATATACATATACATATATACGTACATACAAATACACACATATACACAAGTATATACAGTCATAAACATATATCTATATGTAAATTTATATATATGAGTATATGCACAGATATACGTAAATATAGGCAACAGTTATACTACGACTCTCACATGAATAAATGCGCATATACAAGCATAGCGCAGGCTAGAGACGCATGCGCACAAACAATGACAGGCTCGAACTGATGTAATCAAACAAGTAATCACTAAATACCATCAGAAACACCACCTAATACATACCACTAACGATTGCAAGAACAACAACAACAACAATATCATAAGTAACAACAGAGGCAGCAACACAAGCAACCAGAGAGAAACATAAAAAAAAAAACAACCTCAACGAGAACAACAGAAACAGCAAGAATTATATTTAAAATTACACGCATACTATCTTAAAATACAAGACAACAATACTGTAGAGAAACAGCAACGGCAAAAAATAATGCATATACGCACACCTGCGCAGACACAAATAAAAACACACACAAATACATTGAAATGCGGGTATACATATAAAAATACGCATATATGCTTACACAATTTAAGAAACAAAGGAAGTTACAATGAATCAATATGGCGTCCGTTTCATTAATCACCATATTTCTCACACTGGCAAAACAGTCTTTGAATGTTAATGAGAGACTTGGGTGTCTTTATGTTTTGTTTAGTCTATTTTTTATACGTATTTTTTTTATCTTTGCAATTTGTTCTTTCATTTTGTTCTGTTTTTGTACAATTTTAGTGTATATCTTTTTTGGTAGGAGGGGTAACATTTCTTTTTAATGTTTTATGCTTTGTTATTTTTTTTTCTTCGCTTGCTTTGATTTGGTTCGTAGTCATTACTTTATAGTCTAACTCTATGTATATAGATGTCTGTGAGTGTCTGTGAGTATGTCTTCGGAAAGAAATGCACGCTAATAATTGTGGTTCGTTGTTTAATGTTTGCGTATGCATGTTGCTTTGAGTTGCTTTGCTATGTGTAGTGATAAGGGTTGAGAGAATGAAACCAAAAGAGAAAATAGTTTAAAGTTTGAGTGCATAAAAAGAATGAATGGGAGACAAGGAGTGCTTCGTTATTCGGAATCATACAGGGTGTGAATTTGCACACACACACATACACACACACATGGAGAGAGAGAGCGAGAGTGAGAGAGGGAGAGAGAGAGAGAGAGAGAGAGAGAGAGAGAGAGAGAGAGAGAGGGAGAGACAGAGAGAACTAGATAAAGTAACTTATATTCTGAAATACATATGCCTATATTTTGGAGTGTGTATATATGTATAGATGTATATATATATATATATATATGGATGTGGGCGTATCTGGGTGTAGGTGGCTGTTCATTTACGGCCCATTAATGGTTGAAATCCATATCTA